>NC_056436.1:89571908-89654408 GCF_018296145.1 Oncorhynchus tshawytscha | reverse complement strand
GAGAGAGAGAGCAGAGAGAAAGAGAGCAGAGAGAGGGAGAGAGGGAGAGCGAGAGAGAGAGATCTGAATGTGTGTATTACTAGGCAAAGCCCTGTTATCTGCTAGCTGTTGTTGCTTTGGGAAGGAAATTGTCAAGAAAAAACACAGGAAGGACAAATGTTGTTGTCAAGAAAATATGTTGAGCAACAACAACAACAATACCTGTAAAACAAGTCACTTCCCAATCCATTCACTTCAGATAAATGAATGGGAAATATAAGACACAAACAACAACACATTTTCAATGAATCAATTCAATACACTTTCAACCAGAAGTCATTCTGCTGTAGAGCAGACCAGCTTGTTGAGCTCAGCCCTTGAGGTATGAGCAGAGCCTGGGAACAGACTGAGTTAAGCCTGGCTGGAGGTCCCTAGAGGAGAGGAGGTGTGCGTGTGAGGGTACATGATGGTGTGTAAGAGTGTGTGTTCCCGGGGTGCAGTGTGTGAGATGGGGTGTTACTGGGACTCCTGGGACTCCACTGTGTGTTACTGGGACTCCTGGGACTCCACCGTGTGTTACTGGGACTCCACCGTGTTCCCAGGATTCATCTGATGGCATTGAGGAGTACACCACATCAGTCATTGGCTTCATCAATAAGTGCATCGATGACGTCCCCCCCACAGTGACTGTACGTACATACCCCAACCAGAAGCCATGGATTACAGGCAAGATCCACACTGAGCTAAAGGCTAGTGCTGCCGCTTTCAAGGAGCGGGACTCTAACCCGGAAGCTTATAAGAAATCCCGCTTTGCCCTCCAATGAACCATCAAAAAGGCAAAGAGTCAATACAGGACTAAGATCGAATGGTAGTACACCGGCTCTGACGCTCATCGGATGTGGCAGGGCTTGCAAACTATCACAGACTACAAAGGGAAGCACAGCCGAGAGCTGCCCAGTGACACGAGCCTACCAGACGAGTTAATGATGGTGTTGGAGTCGTGCCTGGCCATGCAGTCATGAGTGAACAGGGAGTACAGGAGGGGACTGAGCACACACCCCTGATGGGCCCCCGTGTTGAGGATCAGCGTGGCGGATGTGTTGTACCCTACTCTTACAACCTGGGGGTAGCCCGTCAGGAACTCCAGGATCCAGTTGCAGAGGGAGGTGTTTAGTCCCAGGGTCCTTAGCTTAGTTATGAGCTTTGAGGTCACTATCGTGTTGAATGCTGAGCTGTAGTCAAATAATGGTATTCTCACATAGGTGTTCCTTTTGTCCAGGTGGGAAAGGGCAGTGTGGAGTGCAATAGAGATTGCATCATCTATGGATCTGTTGGGGCAGTATGCAAATTGGAGTGGGTCTAGGGTTTCTGGGATAATGGTGTTGATGTGAGCCATGACCAGTCTTTCAAAGCACTTCAAGGCTACGGACGTGAGTGCTTCGGGTCGGTAGTCACTTAGGCAGGTTACCTTAGTGTTCTTGGGCACAGGCACTATGGTGGTCTGCTTGAAACATGTTTGTATTACAGACTCAGACAAGGAGAGGTTGAAAATGTCAGTTAAAACACTTGCCATTTGGTCAGCGCATGCTCACAGTACATGTCCAGGTAATCCGTCTGGCCCTGCGGCCTTGTGAATGTTGACCTGTTTAAAGGTCTTACTCACATTGGCTGCGGAGAGTGTGATCACACAGTCTTCCGGAACAGCTGGTGCTCTCATGTATGTTTCAGTGTTGCTTGCCTCAAAGCGAGCATAAAAGTAGTTAAAACCTCTTTGGGCTGCAATCCCGATAACGGGATGATATGACAACAGCCAGTGAAAGTGCAGAGCACCAAATTCAAAACAACAGAAATCTCATAATTAAAATTCCTCAGACATACATGTATCTTATTTCGTTTTAAAGGTAATCTTGTTGTTAATCCCACCACAGTGTCCGATTTCAAATAGGCTTTACAGCGAAAGCACCACAAACGATTATGTTAGATCACCACCAAGCCACAGAATGAACACAGCCATTTTCTCAGACAAAGATAGGAGTCACAAAAAGCGCAAATAGAGATAAAATGAATCACTAACCTTTGATGATCTTCATCAGATGACACTCATAGGACTTCATGTTACACAATACATGTATGTTTTGTTTGATAAAGTTCATATTTATATTTATATATTTATATATATTATATTCACTAGTGCCAAAAACATCCAGTAATTTTGCATAGCCACATCAATTCAACAGAAATACTCATCATAAATGGAGATGATAATACAAGTTACACACATGGAATTATATATATACCTCTCCTTAATGCAACCGCTGTGTCAGATTTTTAAAAAACTTTACGGAAAAAGCAAACCATGCAATAATCTGAGACAGCGCTCAGAAATATAATCAAATTAGCCGCCATTTTGGAGTATATAAACCACAAATTACATGATAAATATTCTCTTACCTTTGATGATCTTCATCAGAAGGCACTCCCAGGAATCCCAGGTCCACAATAAATGCTTGATTTGTTCGATAATGTCTGTTATTTATGTCCAATTAACTACTTTTGTTAGCGCGTTTGGTACACCTTTCCAAACGCTCGTGCTGGTCGACCATATCGTCGGACAGAAGATTCCTGAATTCCTAGTCAAATGGCTACCCAGAATATTTGCGTTGGCCCCCCCTTTCACACTGCTGCTACTCTGTTGTTATCATCTATGCATAGTCACTTTAACTCTACCTACATGTACATATTACCTCGACTAACCGGTGCCCCTCCACATTGACTCTGTACCGGTACCCCTCTGTATATAGTCTCCACATTGACTGTACTGGTACCTCCCTGTATATAGTCTCCCTGTTGTTATTTTACTGCTGCTCTTTAATTACTTGTTACTTTTATTTCTTATTCCTATCCGGCTTGCACGTAAGTGTTTCACTGTAAGTTCTACACCTGTTGTATTCTGAGAAACAGAGAGTTCTGTGTCCAACGAGGTTCACAGTCACACATCTGTAGGTTCCATCCATCACCACTCCTCCTCCTCAAAGAAAGAACATTTTTAAAACTCTCCTGATGGACGTGTGATTGTGGAGTGTGTGAAGCGCGGTGCAGGGCTGGTCAGGGTTCGCCTGATTGGAGAATGAGTCCTCTGGGGCCTCTATTGCTCAGCCTGACAGAGAGAGACAGTGCCATTGTCTTTGAAAACACCAGCCAACACTGACAAGCTGCTAGAAGTCACGGAGGGGACTTATCACACACGCATTCTCTCTCTCTCTCTCTCTCTCTCTCTCTCTCTCTCTCTCTCACACACACACACACACACACGTGGGTGTAAATGTACCCAATTGTCTTGAGTAAAAGAAAAGATACCTTAATAGAAAATGACTCAAGTAAAATTGAAAGTCTCCCAGTTTTTTTAGGAATGTAGTGAAGTAAAAGTAAAAGTAGTCAAAAATATAAATAGTAAAGTACAAATAGCCCCCAATATAAATATATATATAAATAGTACAGTACAAATAACCCCCAAAATAAATATATATATAAATAGTAAAGTACAAATAACCCCCAAAATAAATATATATATAAATATTAAAGTACAAATAGCCCCCAATATAAATATATATATAAATAGTATAGTAAAGTACAAATAGCCCCCAATATAAATATATATATAAATAGTAAAGTACAAATAACCCCCAATATAAATATATATAAAAATAGTAAAGTACAAATAGCCCCCAATATAAATATATATATAAATAGTAACAAATAGTATAAATATATATATAAATAGTAAAATAGCCCCCAATATAAATATATATATAAATAGTAAAGTACAAATAGCCCCCAATATAAATATATATATAAATAGTAAAGTACAAATAGCCCCCAATATAAATATATATATAAATAGTAAAGTACAAACAGCCCCCAATATAAATATATATGTAAATAGTAAAGTACAAACAGCCCCCAATATAAATATATATATAAATAGTAAAGTACAAACAGCCCCCAAAATGACCTATTTTTACTTAAATAAAGTATTCTGAACAAAAATATGAATATAATATAATATAAAAATATAAATATAATATAAATATATAAACACAACATGAAACAAGTTACAGTTCATACTTTCTAAGGAATTTTTATAATTTGTATTATTTGTATTATTATTTATTTATCTATGGATTTCACATGACTGGGAATATAAATATGCATCTGTTGGTCACAGATACCTTAAAAAAAGGGTGGATGAATGGCACGACAATGGGCCTCAGGATCTCCTCACGGTATCTCTGTGCATTCAAATTGCCATCGATAAAATACATGCACACGTGTGTTTCGTTGTCCGTAGCTCATGCCTACCCAAATCTCTAAAACAACATTTTAGGCAGCTCATGGAAGAGAAATGAAAGTTCAATTATCAGGCAACAGCTCTGGTGGACATTCCTGCAGTCAACATGCCAATTGCACACTCCCTCAAAACTTGAGCCATCTGTGGCATTGTGTTGTGTGAAAAAGCTGCACATTTTAGAGTGGCCTTTTATTGTCCCCAGCACAAGGTGCACCTGTGTAAATATCATGCTGTTTAATCAGCTTCTTGATATGCCACACATGTGAGGTGGATGGATTATTTTGGCAAAGAAGAAATGCTCACCAACAGGGATGTAAACAAAATTTGAGAGAAATAAGCTTTTTGTGTGTACCTTGTTTCTTGGTAATGTGGGATATTTTTAACACTTTTCTGGGATGTTTGATTGTTTTCATTGCTTTACTGGGAAGCTAAGAAGGAGTAGACATGCTCATGTTATTTATGTTAGTGCAGGGTGAGCTACACACAGTAGACTTCCTACTCGGGTAAACCGTCTCAGTGCTAACAGTATAAATTTAGTCCGTAGGCACAGGAGGGAGATAAATTAGGTTACTTACATTGGGACTGTAGCATTACGACAACTCAACAACAAAACGGTAGGGATTATCTGAGCTGGGTTTGGGTCATTGATAAGTCATTGTTTCAATGCAGCCTTGAAATGCGTGGACAGAGTCCAGGAGCCAAGATTATTTGTAAGGACTCTGTCAGAGTCGATGAGTAGGGGTATGAGGTAATTGAGGTGGATAGATAGAGTAGTAGTAGATACATATAACTAACTAGGAATAAACTGGCAGATAGTAAACAGTAGGAGCAGCGTATGTGATGAGTCAAATAGTTAGTGCAAAAAGGGTCAATGCAGATAGTCCGGGTAGCTATTGGTTAACTATTTAACTAACTAGCAGTCTTATGGCTTGAAGGTAGAAGCTCTTCAGGGTTCTGTTGGTTCCACACTTGGTGCTCTGGTACCGCTTGCCGTGCGGAAGCAGAGAGAACAGTCTATGACTAAGGTGGCTGGAGTCTTTGACAATTTTTAGGGCCTTCCTCTGACACCGCCTGGTATAGAGGTCCTGGATCGCAGGGAGCTTAGCCCCATATGCACTACCCTCTGTAGCACTTTGTGGTCAGATGCCAAGCAGTTGCCATACCAAGCGGCGATGCAGCCAGTCAAGATGCTCTCGTTGGTGCAGCTGTAGAACTGTAGCTTCCTGTTGGTGTGTATGGACCATGTCCTTAGTGATGTGGAAACAGAGGAAGTTGAAGCTCCACTAGAGCTGGTGGATGGGGGGGGCTTGTTTGATTGCCTTGCAGAGGGAATAGCTGCACTGTTTGTATTCGGTCATGTTTCCGGTCACCTTGCCCTGGTTAAAAGCAGTGGTTTGTGCTTTTTTTGCATGAATGCTGCCATCAATCCACGGTTTCTGGTTGGGGAAGGTTTTAATAGTCACTGTGGGTGCAACATCACCGATGCACTTGCTAATAAACTCACTGAATCAGCGTATTCATCAATGTTGTTGTCCGACGCTATCCGGAACATATCCCAGTCCACGTGATCAAAGCAATCTTCAGGCGTGGAATCGGATTGGTCGGACCACCGTTGAACAGACCTGAGCACGGGCATTTCCTGTTTTAGTTTCTGTCTATAGGCTGGGAGCAACAAAATGGAGTCATGGTCAGATTTACTGAAAGGAGGGAGGGCTTTGTATGCGTCGTGGAAGTTAGAATAACAATGATCCAAGGTTTTGCCAGTCTGGGTCGCGCATTCGATATGCTGAGAAAACTTAGGGAGCCTTCTTTTCAGATTAGCCTTGTTAAAATCCCCAGCTACAATATATGCATATCCTCTGGATATGTGGTTTCCAGTTTACATGGAGTCCAATGAAGTTCTTTCGGGGGCATCGAGGTATCTGCTTGAGGGGGATATACGCGACTGTAAAATCTTCACGAACCCTGACTAACAAGTTGAATCAGCAATACAAAATTTGGTTTCATTATTTATTTACTAAATACCTAAATAATCACTCAGAATTACACATACACAGGATGGATCATACATTGATTACTAATTATGTCAAGAAGATGTCCCTGGTGTACGGAGAAACAAAATGATTGGGTCTCTATCGAACCTTATGAAGCTATGTTATCGTAAATACAGAATCTTATGCATTCGAAATAACCACTTATTTGGAAAAGGAAAATGTAATAAATATTTACTCTGAGCTGCGCTTCGATAGATTGGTCGTAAATGGAAGGCTGGGTTTCCCAGCAGAGATCTCCCTTGTCCTTTGAAGAATATGTCTCGTGGTAGAACGAATACATTGTAGTACCGTCGTTGCGTGGCAGAACGGATACATTGTAGTACCATCGTTGCGTGGTAGAACGGATACGTTGTAGTACCGTCGTTGCGTGGTAGAACGGATACGTTGTAGTACCATTGTGCGTGGTAGAACGGATACGTTGTAGTACCGTTGTGCGTGGTAGAACGGATACGTTGTAGTACCCTGTGTTTCTGAAGAGATTTTCCATCCTTTTCTAGTTTACAGCTGCTGATAACTCGATGTCTGGGATGTATCACTTCTTTAGTGAATAAGAGTTCAAAGTTCATACCAAGTTGCCATGCCATAAGTTCATGCTATATTCTGGCTGGTATAGTCGAAATCCATCCTTCCAGCGTGTCGATCGTCACCTCCACGTTGTAATTCGGCCTTTTAAACATACGTCCATACGTCATCGGGAACACGGGGTTGACTTTCGTCAATGGGCTTTTGTAGTGGTGGAGAGAAGGGCGTGTTTCATAGTTCACAACCAATGTCTGTTCACATGGGCGGGGCCGCTGAGTTGACCGTAGTTCACTTATGAAAACAATTATTTAATTTACAAGCTAAAATTACATTTAATCTTTTCACAAATAGTTTAATATTTAAACATTTCAATTGCACAACAATTCCATGTGAATCTGATAACTAGAATGTGTAGACTTTCATATTCATTAAGTATCAACGCATATTTTCAACTGGATTACCGAATTACTGTTTCCCACCTTTTGATGTTCCCCGACTCTCTATGTTAACAAAGGGCTTTCCAAGAGTCACTCTGTAGGGTAGAGAGAGGAAAGGGGGTAAGGTATTTATATTTATGGGGGTCATAAACCTCACCAACAGGGCATCTTCATGATAGTATGCAGGGACCAACAGCCCCACTCTCTCTCTCCACTAGGTAGATATGCAGGGACCAACAGCCTCTCTCTCTCCACTAGGTAGATATGCAGGGACCAACAGCCCCCCTCTCTCTCTCCACTAGGAAGATATGCAGGGACCAACAGCCTCTCTCTCTCCACTAGGTAGATATGCAGGGACCAACAGCCTCTATCTCTCCACTAGGTAGATATGCAGGGACCAACAGCCTCTCTCTCTCCACTAGGAAGATATGCAGGGACCAACAGCCTATCTCTCTCCACTAGGTAGATATGCAGGGACCAACAGCCTCTCTCTCTCTCTCTCCAAGGCTTTATCAACTCACTGGACCACTCGTCAGAGTTTCCCTCACGTTTAGTGGATCAAGTACCCGGGATGGAGAAGTGATGTGAAAACAGTCACATTCAGACAATCATTTGTTTGCAAAGGACAACGAAGAGGGAAGGCATGAGAAAAGTCAGGGATGTCAGTCTCAGCCCCAGGAGAAAAGACAGCTACCTCATGGTTGTGTGGTCCAAGCCCCACCTCAGCCCCTGTGTGTTGGTTATGAGGGCCCTGGTCTAAAGTAGTGCACTATACAGGGCCCTGGTCTAAAGTAGTGCACTATACAGGGCCCTGGTCTAAAGTAGTGCACTATACAGGGTCCTGGTCTAAAGTAGTGCACTATACAGGGCCCTGGTCTAAAGTAGTGCACTATACAGGGCCCTGGTCTAAAGTAGTGCACTATATAGGGTTAAGGGTTCCACTTGGGACACACAACATTTCTATCTGAAAACAGAGAGAGAAAACTTTGCGGCTCCAACTTATTTCACATAAATAAAAGATCCTCATGACAACCCCGTAACAGCCATTATCAAACGGACTGTCTCTCTAGCTCCCACACTAGAGGAGGATTAACCCAAGTCACGCCCTATTCTCTAGGGTGCCCTTTGGGAAGCAGCCAGCCTCTGTCTGTCTGTATTGGAGAAATGAGTTACGCAATCGCCGTGGCATCCGTCGTCGAAAGTAGTGCGCTAGATAGGGAATAGGGTCTAAAGTAGTGCGCTAGATAGGGAATAGGATCTAAAGTAGTGCGCAAGATAGGGAATAGGGTCTAAAGTAGTGCGCTAGATAGGGAATAGGATCTAAAGTAGTGTGCTAGATAGGGAATAGGGTCTAAAGTAGTGCGCTAGATAGGGAATAGGGTCTAAAGTAGTGCGCTAGATAGGGAATAGGGTCTAAAGTAGTGCGCTAGATAGGGAATAGGGTCTAAAGTAGTGCACTACATAGGGAATAGGGTCTAAAGTAGTGCACTACATAGGGAATAGGGTCTAAAGTAGTGCGCTACATAGGGAATAGGGTGTAAAGTAGTGCGCTACATAGGGAATAGGGTCTAAAGTAGTGCACTACATAGGGAATAGGGTCTAAAGTAGTGCACTACATAGGGAATAGAGTCTAAAGTAGTGCACTACATAGGAAATAGGGTGTAAAGTAGTGCGCTACAGAGGGAATAGTGTCTAAAGTAGTGCACTACATAGGGAATAGGGTGTAAAGTAGTGCGCTACATAGGGAATAGGGTCTAAAGTAGTGCACTACATAGGGAATAGGGTCTAAAGTAGTGCGCTAGGGTGCAGTTTGAGATGCATCAACAGACCGGCTCATGTCACCTCCCAGACAAGAGGTTTCTCTCACAACAAACAGAGACATTCCTTCTTCATGAGAGTAATGCACACACACACAGACACAGACACACACACACACTGCCTGTAGCATGTTGATGTTTTGGTCCCAATCGAACCCTGATGGGGTTATTGGAAATTCTAAGGAAACAGTCTCAGTGGAGCCTGACTGGAGAAGGTGTTGGAGTGTGTGTGTGTGTGTGTGTGTGTGTGGTTGAGAGCAGAGCAGAGCCATGCAGCTGATTGCCAGATGGTGCAGGGTAGGGGTTATAGGAGGGTAGGGGATATAGGAGGGTAGGGGATATAGGAGGGTAGGGGTTATAGGAGGGTAGGGGATAGGGGATATAGGAGGGTAGGGGTTATAGGAGGGTAGGGGTTATAGGAGGGTAGGGGATATAGGAGGGTAGGGGATAGGGGATATAGGGGGTAGGGTTTATAGGAGGGTAGGGGTTATAGGAGGGTAGGGGATATAGGAGGGTAGGGGATAGGGGATATAGGAGGGTAGGGGATAGGGGATATAGGAGGGTAGGGGATATAGGGGGTAGGGTTTATAGGAGGGTAGGGGTTATAGGAGGGTAGGGGATATAGGAGGGTAGGGGATATAGAAGGGTAGGGGATAAAAGAGGGTCGGGATATAGGAGGGGAGGGTAGGGGTTATAGGAGGGTAGGGGATATATAGGAGGGTAGGGGATATATATGAGGGTAGGGTATATAGGAGGGTAGGGGATAGGGGATATAGGAGGGTAGGGGATAGGGGATATAGGAGGGTAGGGGTTATAGGAGGGTAGGGGATATAGGAGGGTAGGGGTTATAGGAGGGTAGGGAATATAGGAGGGTTGGGGATATAGGAGGGTAGGGGTTATAGGAGGGTAGGGGATAGGGGATATAGGAGGGTAGGGGATAGGGGATATAGGAGGGTAGGGGATATAGGAGGGTAGGGGTTATAGGAGGGTAGGGGTTATAGGAGGGTAGGGGTTATAGGAGGGTAGGGGTTAAAGGAGGGTAGGGGATATAGGAGGGTAGGGGATATAGGAGGATAGGGGATATATATAGGAGGGTAGGGGATATAGGAGGGTAGGGTATATAGGAGGGTAGGGGTTATAGGAGGGTAGGGATAGGGGATATAGGAGGGTAGGGAATATAGGAGGGTAGGAGTTATAGGAGGGTAGGGGATAGGGGATATAGGAGGGTGGGGGATAGGGGTTATAGGAGGGTAGGAGTTATAGGAGGGTAGGGTTTATAGGAGGGTAGGGGTTATAGGAGGGTAGGGGAAAATAGGAGGGTAGGGGTTATAGAAGGGTAGGGGTTATAGAAGGGTAGGGGAAATAGGAGGGTAGGGGATAGGGGTTATAGGAGGGTAGGGGATATAGAAGGGGAGGGGATTTAGGAGGGTAGGGATCATAGGAGGGTTGGGGTTATAGGAGGGTAGGGGTTATAGGAGGGTAGGGGATATAGGAGGGTTGGGGATATAGGAGGGTAGGGGTTATAGGAGGGTAGGGGATAGGGGATATAGGAGGGTAGGGTATAGGGGATATAGGAGGGTAGGGGATATAGGAGGGTAGGGGTTATAGGAGGGTAGGGGATATAGGAGGGTAGGGGATATAGGAGGGTAGGGGTTATAGGAGGGTAGGGGTTATAGGAGGGTAGGGGATATAGGAGGGTAGGGGATATAGGAGGATAGGGGATATATATAGGAGGGTAGGGGATATAGGAGGGTAGGGGATATAGGAGGGTAGGGGATAGGGGATATAGGAGGGTTGGGAATATAGGAGGGTAGGAGTTATAGGAGGGTAGGGGATATAGGAGGGTGGGGATAGGAGATATAGGAGGGTAGGGGATATAGGAGGGTAGGGGTTATAGGAGGGTAGGAGTTATAGGAGGGTAGGGGATATAGGAGGGTAGGAATATATAGGAATGTAGGGGATATAGGAGGGTCGGGGATATAGGAGGGTAGGGGTTATAGGAGGGTAGGGGATATAGGAGGGTAGGGGATATAGGAGGGTAGGGGATATAGGAGGGTGGGTGATAGGGGATAGGTGATATAGGAGGGTAGGGGTTATAGGAGGGTAGGGGTTATAGGAGGGTAGGAGTTATAGGAGGGTAGGGGATAAAGGAGGGTAGGGATTATAGGAGGGTAGGGGTTATAGGAGGGTAGGGGTTATAGGAGGGTAGGGGTTATAGGAGGGTAGGTGATATAGGAGGGTAGGGGATTGGGGATATAGGAGGGTAGGGGATAGGGGATAGGGGATATAGGAGGGTAGGGGTTATAGGAGGGTAGGGGAGTGTGTGGGGGGCTGCAGCAGAGTGTGGGGGGTCTGCAGCAGAGTGTGGGGGGCTGCAGTAGAGTGGGGGTGCAGCAGAGTGTGTGGGGGGTGCAGCAGAGTGGGGGGTGCAGCAGAGTGTGGGGGGTGCAGCAGAGTGGGGGTGCAGCAGAGTGTGTGGGGGGTGCAGCAGAGTGTGTGGGGGCTGCAGCAGAGTGTGTGGGGGCTGCAGCAGAGTGTGTGAGGGGCTACAGCAGAGTGTGTGGGGGTGCAGCAGAGTGTGTGGGGGTGCAGCAGAGTGTGTGGAGGGTGCAGCAGAGTGTGTGGGGGGTGCAGCAGAGTGTGTGGGGGCTGCAGCAGAGTGTGTGGGGGTTCCCAGTTCCCTGTAGCACTCACTTCTGTCATCATGAAGTGCTTTGAGAGGCCATTTAAGGACCATTATCACCTCCACCCTACCTGACATTCTAGATCCACCCCAACAGGTCAACAGACGGTGCAATCGCCATCACACTGCACACTGCCCTAACCCATCTGGACAAGAGGAATACCTATGTGAGAATGCTGTTCATTGACTATAGCTCAGCAATCAACACCATAGTACCCTCCAAGCTCATCATTAAGCTGGAGACCCTGGGTCACCACCCCGCCCTGTGCAACTGGGTCCTAGACTTCCTGACGGGCCACATCCAGGTGGCGAAGGTAGGAAACAACACCTCCACTTCGCTGATCCTCAACACAGGGGCACCTCAAGGGTGCGTGCTCAGCCCCCTCCTGTACTCCTTGTTCACCCATGATTGCGTGGCCATGCACGCCTCCAACTCCAGTGGACTCCATTTCCATTTCACCTCCACCAGTCCATAAGGTTCATCCATAGAGGACTCATCCTTCACAAGTCTGTCAGGACTGTCAGGACTAGCTGCCAGCAGGCTGTTATCCAGATGAACAAACAAGCCACACTCAATGCAGCTTCTTCCTCTTGTTTCTGTTTCAGGTCTGGTGCCATCTCTGCTCCTTTCAGGAGGTCTGGTGCCATCTCTGCTCCTCTCAGGAGGTCTGGTGCCACCTCTGCTCCTCTCAGGAGGTCTGGTGCCATCTCTGCTCCTCTCAGGAGGTCTGGTGCCATCTCTGCTCCTCTCAGGAGGTCTGGTGCCATCTCTGCTCCTCTCAGGAGGTCTGGTGCCATCTCTGCTCCTTTCAGGAGGTCTGGTGCCATCTCTGCTCCTCTCAGGAGGTCTGGTGCCATCTCTGCTCCTCTCACCTCTCAGGAGGTCTGGTGCCATCTCTGCTCCTCTCACCTCTCAGGAGGTCTGGTGCCATCTCTGCTCCTCTCAGGAGGTCTGCTGCCATCTCTGCTCCTCTCACCTCTCAGGAGGTCTGGTGCCATCTCTGCTCCTCTCACCTCTCAGGAGGTCTGGTGCCATCTCTGCTCCTCTCAGGAGGTCTGCTGCCACCTCTGCTCCTCTCAGGAGGTCTGCTGCCATCTCTGCTCCTCTCACCTCTCAGGAGGTCTGCTGCCACCTCTGCTCCTCTCAGGAGGTCTGCTGCCATCGCTGCTCCTGAGTAGTGCAGCTTGGAGGTGCAGTGTTGATGCCCGTGCTGATTGTAACCAGAAGGTCAAACAGAAGTCCACGCCTGTCCCAGCCACACAGCTCTGTTCCTGTCCCAGCCACACAGCTCTGTTCAATGGGCACTTGCTCTTTGTCCTATATTATGGAGGACCTGTTCAGTACTTTTTTTCTGTAATTGTGGCAAGGACTTTGGCCCTGACATGAGCAACATCCTCCACCTTGTTGTGTTCCACCTTACTCACATGACCTCATAGCCGCAGGAAGTAGTTGTGCTAAGGGTGTTGCATCACCACACAATGAATATTGCTGTGTGGCTCAGTTGATACAGCATGGCACTTGCAACGCCAGGGTCCAGGGTTCAGGGTTCAGGGTCCAGGGTTCAGGGTCCAGAGTTCAAGGTCCAGGGTTCAGGGTCCAGGGTTCAATTCCTACGGCGGACCAGTAAATTATCTTTTATTTTAAAGTATGAAATATCTCACTACTGTAAGTCACTTAGGATAAGAGCGGCTCCTATAAGAAGTAATTCATATACAGATATAATGGGGGAGAGAAAAAAAAATGTTTACCAAATTAATGCACAAGGCCTGTATGAACTGAGATAAATACTCGTCAACAACATTTTTTTTCTCAGCATGGAAACACAGCAGAATGTCCTCAGGACTAATTAAAGACACCCGTAAGTTTATTTCAGAACAGATGATGTAATAATAGTGTAACATAAAGTTTGATAGTTTAATATAACGTCTGACTGGTAAATCAGAGGCGGATGATCAATGTTCTTAGTAATGTGCCGCTTTTATGCTTTTTTTAATGTATAACACGTGCTGGCGGCCGCACATCCTTTAAACAACTTAAATGTTTCATCAGACGAACAAGACCTGTGTCCCAAACGGCAGCCCGAGGATTCCCTTCGTAGGCCCCTTGTCAAATGTAGTACACTATATAAGGACTGAAAGTTATATCTGGTTTCATTCCTCAGACATTCTTTATTTTGTGTTTTGGCTTCTTCTCTGAAAGGTTGGAAAAGCTTAATATTTTCCGTTTTTTTTTGTGATCTGGCAACCGGCCAGAGGGAGCAGGTGTTTTGAAAGAGAGAAAGAGCGAGAGAGCGAGAAAGAGAGAGAGACAGAGGGAGGGAGGGAATGAAAAAGTGAGAAAGAGAGAGAGAGCTTCCCTATCAAATCTAAAAATGTCAAACAGAAAACCGAAGAAAATTAACAATGACAAATGGTTTGAAGAAGAATGCAAAAACCTAAGAAAAAATGTAGAAACTTATCCAACAGAAAACATAGAGTCCCTGAAAACCTGAGTCTACGCCTTCACTATGGTGAATCACTAAAACAATACAGAAATACACTATGGAAAAAGAAGGAACAGCATGTCAGAAATCAGCTCAATGTAATTGAAGAATCCATAGACTCTAATAACTTCTGGGAAAATTGGAAACACTAAACAAACAACAACACAAGGAGTTATCTATCAGAAATGGAAATGTACTGTATGTGTAAACCACTTCTCCAACCTTTTTGGCTCTATAACAAAGAACAAACAGAAAAAACATACATATGATCAAATACAAACCTTAGAATCAACTATTAAAGACTACCAGAACCCACTGGATTCCAGAACCCACTGGATTCCAGAACACACTGGATTCCAGAACACACTGGATTCTCCAATTACCTTGAATGAACTACAGGACAAAATAAAAACCCTCCAACCCAAAAAGGCATGTGGTGTTGATGGTATCCTTAATGAAATGATAAAATATACAGACAACAAATTCCAATTGGCTATACTTAAAACTCTTTAACATCATCCTTAGCTCTGGCATCTTCCCCAATATTTCGAACCAAATTGTCTTTTTACCAAATTACGTATTCACCCTGACACCCTAATTGACAACCAAACAAACCAAAACAAAGGCAAAGTCTTCTCATGCTTTGTTGATTTAAAAAAAAACTTTGACTCAATGTGGCATGATGGTCTGCTATACAAACTCATGGAAAGTGGTGTTGGGGGTAAAACACACAACATTATAAAACCCATGTACACAAACGTGTGTGCGGAATAATTAGGCAAAAAAAACAAATTTCTTCCCACAAGGCCGTGGGGTGAGACAGGTATGCAGCTTAAGCCCCACCCTCTTCAACATATATATCAACGAATTGGCGAGGGCACTAGAACAGTCTGCAGCACCCGGCCTCACCCTACTAGAATCTGAAGTCAAATGTCTACTGTTTGCTGATGATCTGGTGCTTCTGTCCCCAACCAAGGAGGGCCTACAGCAGCACCTTGATATTCTGCTCAGACTCTGCCTGACCTGGGCCCTGACAGACCTGGACCCTGACAGACCTGTCCCCTTACTTGGGCCCTGACAGACCTGTCCCCTTACCTGGGCCCTGACAGACCTGTCCCTTTACCTGGACCCTGACAGACCTGTCCCCTTACCTGGGCCCTGACAGACCTGTCCCCTTACCTGGGCCCTGACAGACCTGTCCCTTTACCTTGGCCCTGACAGACCTGTCCCCTTTCTGGGCCCTGACAGACCTGTACCCTTACCTGGGCCCTAACAGACCTGTCCCCTTACCTGGGCCCTAACAGACCTGTCCCCTTACCTGGGCCCTGACAGACCTGTCCCCTTACCTGGGCCCTAACAGACCTGTCCCCTTACCTGGGCCCTGACAGACCTGTCCCCTTACCTGGGCCCTGACAGACCTGTCCCCTTACCTGGGCCCTGACAGACCTGTCCCCTTACCTGGGCCCTGACAGACCTGTCCCTTTACCTGGGCCCTGACAGACCTGTCCCTTTACCTGGGCCCTGACAGACCTGTCCCCTTTCTGGGCCCTGACAGACCTGTCCCCTTACCTGGGCCCTAACAGACCTGTCCCCTTACCTGGGCCCTAACAGACCTGTCCCCTTACCTGGGCCCTGACAGACCTGTCCCCTTACCTGGGCCCTAACAGACCTGTCCCCTTACCTGGGCCCTGACAGACCTGTCCCCTTACCTGGGCCCTGACAGACCTGTCCCCTTACCTAGGCCCTGACAGACCTGTCCCCTTACCTGGGCCCTGACAGACCTGTCCCTTTACCTGGGCCCTGACAGACCTGTCCCCTTACCTGGGCCCTGACAGACCTGTCCCCTTACCTGGGCCCTGACAGACCTGTCCCCTTACCTGGGCCCTGACAGACCTGTCCCCTACCTGGGCCCTAACAGACCTGTCCCCTTACCTGGGCCCTGACAGACCTGTCCCCTTACCTGGGCCCTGACAGACCTGTCCCCTTACCTGGGCCCTGACAGACCTGTCCCCTTACCTGGGCCCTGACAGACCTGTCCCCTTACCTGGGCCCTGACAGACCTGTCCCCTTACCTGGGCCCTGACAGACCTGTCCCCTTACCTGGGCCCTGACAGACCTGTCCCTTTACCTGGGCCCTGACAGACCTATCCCCTTACCTGGGCCCTGACAGACCTGTCCCCTACCTGGGCCCTGACAGACCTGTCCCCTTACCTGGGCCCTGACAGACCTGTCCCCTACCTGGGCCCTGACAGACCTGTCCCCTTACCTGGGCCCTGACAGACCTGTACCTTACCTGGGCCCTGACAGACCTGTCCCCTTACCTGGGCCCTGACAGACCTGTCCCCTTACCTGGGCCCTGACAGACCTGTCCCCTTACCTGGGCCCTGACAGACCTGTCCCCTTACCTGGGCCCTAACAGACCTGTCCCCTTACCTGGGCCCTGACAGACCTGTCCCCTTACCTGGGCCCTGACAGACCTGTCCCCTTACCTGGGACCTGACAGTGAATCTCAGTAAGACCAAAATAATAGTGTTCCATAAAAGATCCAGGTGACACTGTTGCTCTGGAGCACACAAAAACTATACATACCTGGGCCTGAACATCAGCGCCACAGGTAACTATACATACCTGGGCCTAAACATCAGCGCCACAGGTAACTATACATACCTCGGCCTAAACATCAGTACCACAGGTAACTATACATACCTCGGCCTAAACATCAGCACCACAGGTAACTATACATACCTCGGCCTGAACATCAGCGCCACAGGTAACTATACATACCTGGGCCTAAACATCAGTACCACAGGTAACTCCCACAAAGCTGTGAACAATCTGAGAGACAAAGCAAGAAGGGCCTTCTATGCCATTAAAAGGAACATAAAATTCAACATACTGTCATGACATTGGCCTGTGGGTAAGGTTTATGATCCCCCCATAAATACCTTTCTCCCTTCCCTCTCTCTTGACTCTACAGAGGAACTCTTGAATAGCCTTTGGTTAACATAGAGATTCTGGGAACATCAGAAGGTGGGGGGAAATTAACTATATTCTGGTAATCCGACCAATTGAACATATGCAGTGGTACTTAATGAATATGATGTCAGTTCGGTTGTCATCTGAGACATTCTCATCAATGATAGGATGACATAAACGGTACAGTGGAAAGTCTACACATTATAGTTATCAGATTCACATTGAATTGTTGTGTAATTAAAATTTTTTAATATGAAAGTATTTGGGAGGGGATGACATGTAATTTTAGCTTCTAAAATGTGAAAATTGGGTTTTCATGAGTGAATTAGGCCCGACTCAGTGGCCCACCCACGTGAAGAGATATTGGTTAGAAGCTATGAAACACGCCCTCCTCTCCCTTCCTATATAAAGCCTTGACGACAATATAACTTTCTGTTCCGGGTACATTAGGATGACTTTCCGATGTCAGAAGGGTTCAGATAATAACTACAGAAAGAAGCCAACCTCAGCGTGAGCTTTGGTTGTGAATGGTATGAACTTTGAACTCTTATTCGCTACAGAAGTGATACCTCCTAGCCATTGAGATAGCAGCGGCCGCTGTAAACGTGGGCTAGGAGAGGACAGAGAGTATCCAGTCTACCACACAACGACGTTACTACAACGTATCCAATTTACCACCAGAGACATTCTTCAGAGGACAGGAAGATCTCTGTTGGCCAACACGACCAGCATCTACGACCAACCTACCGAAGGGCAGCTCAGAGTAAATATTTATTGCATTTTCCTTTTCCAAATTAGCGGTAATTTAGAATGCATAAGATTCTGTATTTACGATAGAGTAGCTGCCTACGGCCCGATAGAGACATCCCTTCTCCCTTTGTTCTTCAGTCTTCTCGCTCTTTCACTCAAACCCAGCCCCCTGTTCTTTGGCTAACCAGCTGTCATATCTGTTCCGTCCGCTAGGGATGTTTTCCTTTATGACATCATTTGTAATCAAAGTATGATTCATTCTGTGTATATGTAACTCTGTGTGATTAGTTAGGTATTTAGTAAATAAATAATTTAACCCAATGTTGTATTGCTGATTCAACTTGTTAGCCAGGGTTCGTGCAGATAACCAAGAATTTACAATGTTCAGATGAGACTGAAATAAGGTGATGATTAATACTGACTGCTATTGATGTAAAATATTACTAGGTCTTTAAGAGTTTATTCGGAAGATAACAGCTCTATAAATATTATTTTGTGGTTCCCCGACTTTCTAGTTAATTACATTTACCTGATTAGCTCAATCAGGTAATATAAATTACAGAGAAATGATTTTATAGAATAGCATGTCATATCACTTAATCCGGCATAGCCAAAGACACAACAATACCAAGTAGGATCTGGCTAAAAATACTTGAATCAGTTATAGAACCCATTGCTCTTCATGGTTGTGAGATCTGGAGTCTGCTCACCAACCAAGAATTCACAAAATGGGACAAACACCAAATTGAGACTTCTGCAAAAATATCCATGTACAACGTAAAACATCAAATAATGCATGCAAAGCAGAATTAGGCCGATACCCACTAAGTATCAAAATCCAGAAAAGATTGGTTAAATTCTACAACCACCTAAAAGGAAGCAATTCCCAAACCTTCCACAACAAAGCCATCACCTACAGAGAGATGAACCTGGAGAAGAGTCCCCTAAGCAAGCTGGTCCTGGGGCTCTGTTCACAAACACAAACACATCCCACAGAGCCCCAGGACAGCAGCACAATAAGACCCAACCAAATCATGAGAAATCAAAAAGATAATTACTTGACACATTGGAAAGAATTAACAAAAAAACAGAGCAAACTAGAATGCTAATTGGCAATAAACAGAGAGTACACAGTGGCAGAATACCTGACCACTGTGACTGACGCAAACTTAAGGATAGCTTTGACAGTGTACAGACTCAGTGAGCATAGCCTTGCTATTGAGAAAGGCCGCCGTAGGCAGACATGGGTCTCAAGAGAAGACAGGCTATGTGCACACTGCCCACAAAATGAGGTGGGAACTGAGATGCACTTCCTAACCTCCTGCCCAATGTATGACTATATTAGAGAGACATAATTCCCTCAGATTACACAGATCCACAAAGAATTTGAAAACCAACCCAATTTTGATAAACTCCCATATCTACTGAGTGAAATTTAAGTGTTACATCACAGCAGCAAGATTTGTGACCTGATGGCCACAAGAAAAGGGCAACCAGTGAAGAACAAACACCATTGTAAATACAACCCATATTTATGCTTATTTATTTTCCATTTTGTACTTTAATTATTTGCACATCGTTGCAACACTGTACAACACACATAATATGACATTTGAAATGTCTTTATACTTTTGTGAATGTAATGTTTACTGTTTATTTTTCTTGTTTATTTCACTTTTGTTTATTATCTATTTCACTTGCTTTGGCAATGTTAACATATGTTTCCCATGCCAATAAAGCCCCTTGAATTGAATTGAGAGACTGAGGGGGTGAGGGAGATAGAGAAAATGGAGGAAGAGAGAGAGAAACAGAGGGAGAGAGAGAGAGAGAAACAGAGAGAAAGAGAGAAAAACAGAGTGAGAGAAACGGAGAGAGAGAGAGGGAGAGAGAGAGAAACAAAGGGAGATGTTGCTACTAACCTTCCCAGTAGTACTGTAGACTACTTTATGACTGACCTCAACCCTGAGTCTCTCAGAGCGTTCACAGTCAGCCCACCTATCAGACCAGAGCAAAATCACAGTCTACTTGAACAGAGCAAAACTCAACCAAATCCCCAAAAACTGTTATTGAGAAATGCTATATACGGATAAAAGACAATATAGAAACCTCAAAAATACAAACCCCAGAAATAGTGAAGGTGTAAACTTAGCAGTAGAAAGCCTGAACAATATATTGGACCGGTCAGCTAACAAACCCTATTTAAATTCTGGCAGAAAACCTAAGACAAAGCAAAACAACAATGACAAAAGGTTTGATGAAGAATGTAAAAACCTAAGAAAGAAATGGAGTAACCTATCCAGCCAAAAACACAGATAACCAGAAAACCTGAGCTTAAACTATGCAGAAATAATACTCTGGAAAAAGAATGAAAAGCATGTCACAAAACAGCTTGTTGTGATTGAAAACTGGAACACAATAAACCAACAACCAACTGGAAGAGCCATCTATCCAAAATGGAGATGATAAACCATCACCTTTTATTGGGCTTTATATCAAAGACCAAACAGCAAAAACATATGACAATTTATACATTTTATCAGCTAATCAGCTATTAAAGAACACAACCAGAACACATTGGATTCTCCGATTACATTGATGAGCTACAAAATACAAACCCTCCAACCCAAAAAGGCCTGTGGTGTTAATCAAATCAAATGTTATTTGTTATATGCACCGAATATGCAAGCCCTTAACCAACAATACAGTTCAAGAAATAAAGTTTAGAATATATTTACCAAATAGACTAAAGTAAAAAATCATAAAATTAACACAGTAGCATAACAATAACGAGTCTATATACAGGGGGTACAGGGAGTCAGTGTGCGGGGGTACAGGTTAGTTAAGGTAATTTGTACATGTCGGTGGGGGTGACGTGACTACGCATAGATAATAAACAGAGAGTAGCAGCAGTGTAAAAATGAAGGGGGGGTCACCCCATAATGACAAAGTGAAAACAGGTTTTTGACATTTTTGCAAATGTATTACAAATAAACAGAAATGCCTTATTTACATAAATATTCAGACCCTTTACTCTAAGACTCGAAATCGAACTCAATTGCATCCTGCTTCCACTGATCATCCTTGAGATGTTTCTACAACTTCATTGGAGTCCACCTGTGATAAATTGAATTGATTGGACATGATTTGGAAAGACCCACACCTGTCTATATAAGGTCCCACAGTTGACAGTGTATGTCAGAGCAGAAATCAAGCCACGAGGTCGACGAATTTGTCCGTAGAGCTCCGAGACAGGATTGTGTCGAGGCAAAAGCGATGCCCAGACCTTCCATCACAAAGCCCTAACCTGCAAGGAGATTAACCGAGAGAAGAGTCCCCTTAACCTCTACAGGATCGGGATGGTTGAGCTAACGTGCGCTAATGTGATTAGCATGACGTTGTTAGTAACAAGAACATTTCCCAGGACATAGACATGTCTTATATGGGCAGAAAGCTTAAATTCTTGTTAATCTAACTGCACTGTCCAATTTACAGTAGCTATTACAGTGAACAAACACCATGCTGTTGTTTGAGGAGAGTGCACAACAACAAAACAATTTTATCATGGCAACTGGTTTGATACATTCACCTCTGGAGGTAAATAATGTACCTACATTCAGTAATCTGGCTCTAATCTGTCATCCTGAGGGTCCCAGATATAGAAGATAGTTTTATTTGATAAAATCCTTTTTTTATATTCAAATGAAGGAACTGGGGTCTACAGTTTGAACCCACTGCTATTTCTGGCTACACACCCACCCCACCTGGCCATCTAGATGTGTGAAAGTTGGTGTAATTTATGTAGGGAAGCTAATGATCCATCATGTATGACATTCCTGGGAGTGTGTTTAAAATACATATTTTTTACAATGACGGCCTAGGAACGGCCTAGGAACAGTGGGTTAACTACCACTACCACCATTAAAAATAAGAATTTGTTCTTAACTGACTTGCCTAGTTAAATAAAGGCAAAAGAAAGTTATGTACTTGAAAATGTAACATTTGGGCAAGCTCCTGGCAGATACAAAATATTGTGCAGTAATGTAATTCTTCACTGGATCAGTCTGAAACTTTTCACACACACTGCTGCCATCTGGTGGCCAAAACCGAAATTATACTTAGACTCCTATATCTGAAAGTGTTTCTCCTTTCTCTCACATTTCAAAGATGATCTAATGTGTTCTATTCTACCAGATCTAATGTGTTCTATTCTACCAGATCTAATGTGTTCTATTCTACCAGATCTAATGTGTTATGATCTAATGTGTTCTATTCTAGCAGATCTAATGTGTTCTATTCTACCAGATCTAATGTGTTCTATTCTACCAGATCTAATGTGTTCTATTCTACCAGATCTAATGTGTTCTATTCTACCAGATCTAATGTGTTCTATTCTACCAGATCTAATGTGTTCTATTCTACCAGATCTAATGTGTTCTATTCTACCAGATCTAATGTGTTATATTTTTCTACATCAATTTCACATTTCCACAATCTTCAAAGTGTTTCCTTTCTAATGGTACCAAGAATATGCATATCCTTGCTTCAGGGCTACAGCCAGTTAGATTTGGGTATGTCATTTTAGAAGGGTATAATCCTTAAGAGGCTTTAACATACAGTACAGCTAGAGAGAGAAACAGTACAGCTAGGGAGAGAAACAGTACAGCTAGGGAGAGAAACAGTACAGCTAGGGAGAGAAACAGTACAGCTAGGGAGAGAAACAGTACAGCTAGGGAGAGAAACAGTACAGCTGGGGAGAGAAACAGTACAGCTAGGGAGAGAAACAGTACAGCTGGGGAGAGAAACAGTACAGCTAGGGAGAGAAACAGTACAGCTAGGGAGAGAAACAGTACAGCTAGGGAGAGAAACAGTACAGCTAGGGAGAGAAACAGTACAGCTAGGGAGAGAAACAGTACAGCTAGGGAGAGAAACAGTACAGCTGGGGAGAGAAACAGTACAGCTAGGGAGAGAAACAGTACAGCTAGAGAGAGAAACAGTACAGCTAGAGAGAGAAACAGTACAGCTAGGGAGAGAAACAGTACAGCTAGGGAGAGAAATGGCCCGTTGGTACACCAAAGAGTCTTTGTTCCCCTGGGCCGGTTCTGATAACTAGTTTTATCTCTCTGATCTCTCCTCTCTCTAATCCCCCTGTACCTGGACATTGAAGGAAATGAAAACGTGTATTTGATTCCTTAAATCCTTATTGGCACATTAACAAAGCTTTCTCTCTGTGTGTTCTCTTGGGCTATGTTTAGGTGTGTGTGTTTAGGTGTGTGTGTTTAGTTGTGTTTATGTTGGTGTGTGTGTGTGTGTGTGTGTGTGTGTGTGTGTGTGTGTGTGTGTGTGTGTGTGTGTGTGTGTGTGTGTGTGTGTGTGTGTGTGTGTGTGTGTGTGTGTGTGTGCGTGCGCGCGAGGGAGATCATCATCATATTACCAGCAGCTATTCAGACCTGTGTCTTCTCTGCTGGAAAGGCTTACAGCTAACCCTATAACCTTGGTCCATCTCACCCAGCTCCAGTCTGTCTTAATTGTCTGTTATTTAATTAACCACGCTATTGGCTAACCAGTGGTGGGAAAAGTACCCTATTGTCATACTTGAGTAAAAGTCAAGATACCTTAATAGAAAATGACAAGTAAAAATGAAAGTCACCCAGTAAAATACTACTTAAGTAAAAGTCTAAAAGTGCGTATTTGGTTTCAAATATAATTAAGTATCAAAAGTAAAAGTATAAATCCTTTCAAATCCTTTTTATTAAGCAAACCAGATGATACCATTTATTTATTATTTGTGGATAGCCAGGGGCACACTCCATCACACCAACATAATTTACCAACAAAACAAAGTGTGTTTAGTGAGTCCACCAGGCAGACCATGGATGTTCTCTTGAATAATGGCGCCGAAGGAGATGGCTGTCGTTTTACGATCCTGTAACCAATTGTACTCTTGTTTATGTTTTTTCACGTTATTTGTAACTTTGTTTGTACATAATGTTTCTGCCACAGTGTCTTATGACCGAAAAGAGCTTCTTGATATCAGAGCAACGATTACTCACCCCGTGAGGAGTTGTTCTTCAACGAGTCGGAGTGAAGGATTTACTTCAGACGCCCAAAAAGGCCCTCATCCCCGTCATTCGCAAGCGGAAAAGACGGAGATATCGTGGACAAGGGTGCTTTGTAAGGATCCGTTGCCGAGAATCTACCTTTACCATCGGTCCTACTAGCCAATCAATCGATAATAAAATAGATGAACTACAAGCAAAGACTATCCCACCAACAGGACATTAAAAACTGTAATATCTTATGTTTCACCCAGTCGTAGCTGAACGAGGACATTAAGAACATACAGCTGGCGTGTTTTAAGCTTTTTTGGCAGAAGAAGACAGGTGGTAAAACATGGGATGGCGGCCTATTATATTTGTAAACAACAACTGGTGCACAAAATCTGAGGGTTTTGCTCGCCTGATGTAGAGTATGTCATGATAAACTGTAGACCACACTATTTACCAATAGAGTTTACATCAATTACTTTTCGTAGCTGTCTATTTACCACCAGAAACCGATGCACTAAGATCGCACTCATTGAGCTGTATAAGGCCATAAGCAAACGCTCATCCAGAGGTGGTGCTCCTAGTGGCCGGGGACTATAATACAGGGAAACTCTCTCCTAGTGGCCGGGGACTATAATACAGGGAAACTCTCTCCTAGTGGCCGGGGTCTTTAATACAGGGAAACTCTCTCCTAGTGGCCGGGGTCTTTAATACAGGGAAACTCTCTCCTAGTGGCCGGGGTCTTTAATACAGGGAAACTCTCTCCTAGTGGCCGGGGTCTTTAATACAGGGAAACTCTCTCCTAGTGGCCGGGGACTATAATACAGGGAAACTCTCTCCTAGTGGCCGGGGACTATAATACAGGGAAACTCTCTCCTAGTGGCCGGGGACTATAATACAGGGAAACTCTCTCCTAGTGGCCGGGGACTATAATACAGGGAAACTCTCTCCTAGTGGCCGGGGTCTTTAATACAGGGAAACTCTCATCCAGAGGTGGCGTGTGGCCGGGGACTATAATACAGGGAAACTCTCTCCTAGTGGCCGGGGTCTTTAATACAGGGAAACTCTCTCCTAGTGGCCGGGGACTATAATACAGGGAAACTCTCTCCTAGTGGCCGGGGACTATAATACAGGGAAACTCTCTCCTAGTGGCCGGGGTCTTTAATACAGGGAAACTCTCCTAGTGGCCGGGGACTATAATACAGGGAAACTCTCATACAGAGGTGGTGCTCCTAGTGGCCGGGGACTATAATACAGGGAAACTCTCTCCTAGTGGCCGGGGTCTTTAATACAGGGAAACTCTCTCCTAGTGGCCGGGGACTATAATACAGGGAAACTCAAATCCATTTGACCTAATATCTACCAGCATGTTAAATGTGCAACCAGAAGGAAAAACAACTCTAGACCCTCTTTACTCCACACAGAGACGCGTACAAAGCTCTCCCTCACCCTCCTTTTGGCAAATCTGACCATAATTCTGTCCTCCTATTCCTGCTTACAAGCAAAAGGGGAGAATGCAAAAGAAACACCTATGTGAGAATGCCATTCATTGACTACAGCTCAGCGTGCAACACTATAGTGACCTCAAAGCTCATCACTAAGCTAAGGATCCTGGGACTAAACACCTCCTTCTGCAACTGGATCCTGGACTTCCTGACGGGCTACCCCCAGGTGGGAAGGGTAGGAAACAACACGTCTGCCACGCTGATCCTCAACACAGGGGCCCTCAGGGGTGTGTGCTCAGTCGCCTCCTGTACTCTCTGTTCACTCATGACTGCATGGCCAGGCACGACTCCAACACCATCATTAACTTTGCCGATGACACAACAGTGGGGGCCTGATCACCGACAATGATGAGACAGCCTATAGGGAGGAGGTCAGAGTCCTGGCCGTGTGGTGCCAAGACAACAACCTCTCCATCAGCTGGATCAAGACAAAGGAGATGATTGTGGACTCCACATCACCAACAAACTAACATAGTCCAAGCACACCAAGACAGCTGTGAAGAGGGCACTATAAAACCTATTCTCCCTCAGGAGACTGAAAAGATTTGGCATGGGTCCTCAGATCCTCAAAGATTCTACAGCTGCACCATCGAGAGCATCCTGACTGGTTGCATCACAGCCTGTTATGGCAACTGCTCAGCCTCCGACTGCAAGGTGCTACAGAGGGTAGTGAGTACAGCCCAGTACATCACTGGGGCCAAGCTTCCTGCCATCCAGGACCTCTATACCAGGCGGTGTCAGAGGAAGGCCCTAACAATTGTCAGACTCCAGCCAACCTAGTCACAGACTATTCTCTCTGCTACCACACGGCAAGCTGCAGGGCTGGTTGTACATTACAGCTGCAGGGCTGGTTGTAGCATGAGTTTTTTTCCATGCTGGTCATCTAACTAGCACCGTTATATACTGTAAACACGTACAATAGCTAGTACCATTATATACTGTAAACACATACCACAGCTAACACCATTATATACTGAAAACACATACCACAGCTAACACCATTATATACTGTAAACACATACCACAGCTAACACCATTATATACTGTAAACACATACCACAGCTAACACCATTATATACTGTAAACACATACCACAGCTAACACCATTATATACTGTAAACACGTACAATAGCTAGCACCATTATATACTGTAAACACGTACAATAGCTAGCACCATTATATACTGAAAACACATACCACAGCTTGCACCATTATATACTGAAAACATGTACAACAGCTAACACCATTATATAGTTTAAACACGTACACGTACACAGCTAGCACCATTATATACTGAAAACACATACCACAGCTAGCACCATTATATACTGTAAACACATACCACAGCTAACACCATTATATTATATACTGTAAACAAACGTACAATAGCTAGCACCATTATATACTGTAAACACGTACAATAGCTAGCACCATTATATACTGTAAACACGTACCACAGCTAGCACCATTATATACTGAAAACACATACCACAGCTAGCACCATTATATACTGTAAACACATACCACAGCTAACACCATTATATACTGTAAACACGTAAAATAGCTAGCACCATTATATACTGTAAACACGTACAATAGCTAGCACCATTATATACTGTAAACACGTACAATAGCTAGCACCATTATATACTGTAAACACGTACCACAGCTAGCACCATTATATACTGAAAACATGTACAACAGCTAACACCATTATATACTGTAAACACATACCACAGCTAACACCATTATATACTTTAAACACGTACAATAGCTAGCACCATTATATACTGAAAACACATACCACAGCTTGCACCATTATATACTGAAAACATGTACAACAGCTAACACCATTATATAGTTTAAACACGTACAACAGCTAGCGATATTTAGACCACAATGCAGCTAGAGCGCACTAGACATTCTATATTATATTACAACATCAGTCTAACTGAATATGAGCGTTGTGTTGGTTGAATGTTCCAGGCAGGTTCCAGAATGTTCCTCAGCTGGTGAACATCTTCTTGTGTTGAGTAATGGCAGCTGGTTTAGCAAGCTTTGGCGCTGTGGCGATATTTCCAGGGACGTTGGGTTTGGTGGGGCTGTGACACTGGCTGCTTGTCTGGTGCTTTCTGCCCTCCACAGCCAGGTGGACAAGCCTCTTGTTCCATTTATTCACCACCCACCACCCACCACTTCAATGTCTTGCAGAAGACGTATTTGTACTGCAGGTCACCTGGAAAAAGGGAACACATAGACTGGCATGTGTTTTCTGACTCTCAGGGTCAATGGGGCATTGAGATGGGCTGTTAGCAAAGATGTGAACAGTTTGAGGGGGGCTTGACTTGTCGACAGTCTAATCGTGTATTGTTGTGTATGAGCACCTACAGTGGTACTGTTGAGTAGACAAGCACTGCCAACAGTAGAGTGAATAGGCTAGAAGAGTCTACTAACAGCCATGCTAAAGAACTGACTACAATAGAGTTAATAGGCTAGAAGAGTCTACTAACAGCCATGCTAAAGAACTGACTACAATAGAGTTAATAGGCTAGAAGAGTCTACTAACAGCCATGCTAAAGAACTGACTACAATAGAGTTAATAGGCTAGAAGTGTCTACTAACAGCCATGCTAAAGAACTGACTACAATAGAGTTAATAGGCTAGAAGAGTCTACTAACAGCCATGCTAAAGAACTGACTACAATAGAGTTAATAGGCTAGAAGAGTCTACTAACAGCCATGCTAAAGAACTGACTACAATAGAGTTAATAGGTTAGAAGAGTCTACTAACAGCCATGCTAAAGAACTGACTACAATAGAGTTAATAGGTTAGAAGAGTCTACTAACAGCCATGCTAAAGAACTGACTACAATAGAGTTAATAGGCTAGAAGAGTCTACTAACAGCCATGCTAAAGAACTGACTACAAGAGAGTGAAAAGTTTGAGGAGCACTTGTCTTGTAGACAGTTTAGTGTCATACTAACCTACACACACAATACCCACCTCCAACAGACACCAGTCAGTCACACCATCCCCTTGTTACTAATATATTTAGACTTCAAGCCTTGCATGAACAATCAATTAAGCCTCCATAATACATATAACTACAGTAGAAGCCTACTTGTAAAGACACCAACTTCGGCAACTAGTTTACTGTATGCCAAGCTCCAGTGTGTTTATTTGCTCATCGTGGAAAGATTGGGTAGATTTTAGTAAGATTTAGAAGGTGCCTTCCACTTGTTTCTGGTGCTGAGTTTGATGTTAATGGGATCGGACTCTAAACTATTGGGAAAGTATTCAGACCCTTCAACCTTTTCCACATTTGGTTATGTTACAGCCTTATTCTCAAATGGATTGAATTCATTTTCCCCCTCATTAATCGACACATAATATCCTATAATGACAAAGTGAAAACAAGTTTTTCTAATTTTTGCTAATTAAATTAAAATTAAAAACAGAAATACCTTATTTACATAAGTATTCAGACCCTTTCTTATGAGATGCAAAAATGAGCTCAGGTGTATCCTGTTTCCATTGATCATCCTTGATATGTTCCTACAACTTGATTGGAGTCCACCTGTGGTAAATTCAATTGATTGGACATGATTTGGAAAGGCCCACACCTGTCTATATAAGGTCTCACAGTTGGCAGTGTATGTCAGAGCAAAAACCAAGCCATGAGGTCAAGGGATTTGTCCGTAGAGCTCCGAGACAGGATTATGTCGAGAGACAGATCTGGGGAAGGGTACCAAAACATTTCTGCAGCACTGAAGGTCCCCAAGAACACAGTGGCCTCCATCATTCTTAAATGGGAAAAGTTTGGAACCACCAAGAGTCTTCCTAGAGCTGGCTGCCAGGCAAAACTAAGCAATCGGGGGAGAAGGGCCTTGGTCAGGGAGGTGACCAAGAACCCCGATGGTCACTCTGACAGAGCTCCAGAGTTCCTCTGTGTAGATAGGAGAACCTTCTAGAAGGACAAACATCTCTGCCGCACTCCACCAATCAGGCCTTTATGGTATAGGGGCCAGACGGAAGCCACTCCTCAGTAAAAGGTACATGACAGCCCGCTTAGAGTTTGCCAAAGGGCACCTAAAGGACTCTCAGACTATGAGAAACAATCTTCTCTGTTCTGATAAAACCAAGATTGAACTCTTTGGCCTGAATGTCAAGCGTCGGGTCTTGAGGAAACCTGGCACCATCCCTACGGTGAAGCATGGTGGTGGCAGCATCCCTATGGTGAAGCATGGTGGTGGCAGCATCCCTATGGTGAAGCATGGTGGTGGCAGCATCCCTATGGTGAAGCATGGTGGTGGCAGCATCCCTATGGTGAAGCATGGTGGTGGCAGCATCATGCTGTGGAGATGTTTTTCAGCGGCATGAACTGGGAGACTAGTCAGGATCGAGGGAAAGATGAACAGATCAGAGTATAGAGATCCTTGATGAAAACCTGCTCCAGAGCGCTCAGGACCTCAGACTGGGGTGAAGGTTCACCTTCCAACAGGACAATGACCCTGAGCACACAGGCAAGACAATGCAGGAGTAGCTTTAGACACGTTTCTGAATGTCCTTGAGTGGCCCAGCCAGAGCCTGGACTTGAACCTGATCATACATCTCTGAAGAGACCTGAAAATAGCTGTGCAGCGACACTCCCCATCCAACCTGACAGAGCTTGAGAGGATCTGCAGAGAAGAATGGGAGAAACTCCCCAAATACAGGTGTGCCAAGTTTGTAGTGTCATACCCAAGAAGACTCGAGGCTGTAATCGCTGCCAAAGGGGTTTCAACAATGTACTGAGTAAAGGGTATGAATACTTATGTAAATATTTCAGTTTTTTATTTCAGATTTTTTTATTGTGTGTAAATTGATGAGGGAAGAAAACTATTTAAATCAATTTTAGAATAACGTTGTAAAGTATATAACAGTCAAAGGGTCTGAATACTTTACGAATGCACTGTATAGTCACATTAGCCTCTGTGGTAGGTGGTTAGTTGGTTTGTTGGCTAGCTAGCTAACGGTTAGCTAATGTAACCTAACAGAGCTAATGTTAGCTTGCAAAGTTACAAATCACAATGCCAGATAGCAGCTCGACAATTTCATTGATATGGACTGTCAAGCCAGCTTATTATGAAAGCTAGCTAGATTTTGGTTTAGATAAATAAATGTTTTCTAGCTAGCAAGTTAGCTAGGTAACATTAGCTACCCTTAACTCAGCTTGACCTCTTTTCTGCTGCACTGATGTAGGCTGATCAGATGCTCCTCTTTGAAGTGAAGGGGAAAGTCGATGGAATAGCATCACTTTTCAACTTTCGACGACATGGTAACTCCATCAGTTCCGTTTTGAAATCCTCTGTCTGAAAGGACTGGCTGGAAACACAGACATTTTTATATTTTTACACTTCGATGGGGTGGTCCTCCATGTCGTGAAATCGCTAATAATTCTGAATATTGTAGTTTGCTTACAACCAGGAAATGTAGTTGGCCTGTTTCTACCGGTGAGATGCAGATTTAATTTCCTATATAAATCAAATCAAATCAAATCAAATTTATTTATATAGCCCTTCGTACATCAGCTGATATCTCAAAGTGCTGTACAGAAACCCAGCCTAAAACCCCAAACAGCAAGCAATGCAGGTGTAGAAGCACGGTGGCTAGGAAAAACTCCCTAGAAAGGCCAAAACCTAGGAAGAAACCTAGAGAGGAACCAGGCTATGTGGGGTGGTCAGTCCTCTTCTGGCTGTGCCGGGTGGAGATTATAACAGAACATGGCCAAGATGTTCAAATGTTCATAAATGTAGCGTACGTGTAGGTATGTACGGCAGGACCAAATCAGAGAGATAGGTAGGAGCAAGCCCATGTAATGCTTTGTAGGTTAGCAGTAAAACCTTGAAATCAGCCCTTGCTTTGACAGGAAGCCAGTGTAGAGAGGCTAGCACTGGAGTAATATGATCAAATTTTTTGGTTCTAGTCAGGATTCTAGCAGCCGTATTTAGCACTAACTGAAGTTTATTTAGTGCTTTATCCGGGTAGCCGGAAAATAGAGCATTGCAGTAGTCTAACCTAGAAGTGACAAAAGCATGGATTAATTTTTCTGCATCATTTTTGGACAGAAAGTTTCTGATTTTTGCAATGTTACGTAGATGGAAAAAAGATGTCCTTGAAATGGTCTTGATATGTTCTTCAAAAGAGAGATCAGGGTCCAGAGTAACGCCGAGGTCCTTCACAGTTTTATTTGAGACGACTGTACAACCATTAAGATTAATTGTCAGATTCAACAGAAGATCTCTTTGTTTCTTGGGACCTAGAACAAGCATCTCTGTTTTGTCCGAGTTTAATAGTAGAAAGTTTGCAGCCATCCACTTCCTTATGTCTGAAACACATGCTTCTAGCGAGGGCAATTTTGGGGCTTCACCATGTTTCATTGAAATGTACAGCTGTGTGTCATCCGCATAGCAGTGAAAGTTTACATTATGTTTTCGAATAACATCCCCAAGAGGTAAAATATATAGTGAGAACAATAGTGGTCCTAAAACGGAACCTTGAGGAACACTGAAATTTACAGTTGATTTGTCAGAGGACAAACCATTCACAGAGACAAACTGATATCTTTCCGACAGATAAGATCTAAACCAGGCCAGAACATGTCCGTGTAGACCAATTTGGGTTTCCAATCTCTCCAAAAGAGATTGGTATCGATGGTATCAAAAGCGGCACTAAGGTCTAGGAGCACGAGGACAGATGCAGAGCCTCGGTCCGATGCCATTAAAATGTCATTTACCACCTTCACAAGTGCCGTCTCAGTGCTATGATGGGGTCTAAAACCAGACTGAAGCATTTCGTATACATTGTTTGTCTTCAGGAAGGCAGTGAGTTGCTGAGCAACAGCCTTCTCTAAAATTTTTGAGAGGAATGGAAGATTCGATATAGGCCGATAGTATGCAGCTTGAAGGTTTAGAGGCCATGATTATTTTCATCATTGTGTCAAGAGATATAGTACTAAAACACTTGAGCGTCTCTCTTGATCCTAGGTCCTGGCAGAGTTGTGCAGACTCAGGACAACTGAGGTTTGGAGGAATATGCAGGTTTAAAGAGGAGTCCGTGAGGAGGAGTCTGTGAGGAGTCTGAATAATTTTGCACGCCCAATTTTTCAGTTTTTGAGTTGTTAAAAAAGTTTGAAATATCCAATAAATGTCGTTCCACTTCATGATTGTGTCCCACTTGTTGTTGATTCTTCACAAAAAAATACAGTTTTATATCTTTATGTTTGAAGCCTGAAATGTGGCAAAAAAGGTCGCAAAGTTCAAGGGGGCCAAATACTTTCGCAAGGCACTGTATATATATATATGTATATATATGTGTGTGTTTTTACACATATTTAACCCTTTTTTGGGGTAGGCACATAACTACCTTCATACTTCCGTTCGTTTTTTAAACCGGTACTGGTTACCTTTAGACGAGTCCTGTGACACTTGTGGGGATCGTAGAGCAAAAACCACAGATGGGATGTCTCCTGGTCTGACAGACACCACTAACTCTGTCACCTTTCACCACAGATGGGATGTCTCCTGGTCTGACAGACACCCTTCTAACTCTGTCACCTTTCACCACAGATTGGATGTCTCCTGGGCTGACAGACACCACTAACTCTGTCACCTTTCACCACAGATGGGATGTCTCCTGGTCTGACAGACACCACTAACTCTGTCACCTTTCACCACAGATTGGATGTCTCCTGGGCTGACAGACACCACTAACTCTGTCACCTTTCACCACAGATTGGATGTCTCCTGGGCTGACAGACACCACTAACTCTGTCACCTTTCACCACAGATGGGGTGTCTCCTGGTCTGACAGACACCACTAACTCTGCCACCTTTCACCACAGATGGGATGTCTCCTGGTCTGACAGACACCACTAACTCTGTCACCTTTCACCACAGATTGGATGTCTCCTGGGCTGACAGACACCACTAACTCTGTCACCTTTCACCACAGATGGGATGTCTCCTGGTCTGATAGACACCACTAACTCTGCCACCTTTCACCACAGATGGGATGTCTCCTGGTCTAACAGACACCCCTCTAACTCTGCCACCTTTCACCACAGATGGGATGTCTCCTGGTCTGACAGACACCCCTCTAACTCTGCCACCTTTCACCACAGATGGGGTGTCTCCTGGTCTGACAGACACCACTAACTCTGTCACCTTTCACCACAGATGGGATGTCTCCTGGTCTGACAGACACCACTAACTCTGTCACCTTTCACCACATATGGGATGTCTCCTGGTCTGACAGACACCACTAACTCTGCCACCTTTCACCACAGATGGGATGTCTCCTGGTCTGACAGACACCACTAACTCTGTCACCTTTCACCACAGATGGGATGTCTCCTGGTCTGACAGACACCACTAACTCTGCCACCTTTCACCACAGATGGGATGTCTCCTGGTCTGACAGACACCACTAACTCTGTCACCTTTCACCACAGATGGGATATCTCCTGGTCTGACAGACACCACTAACTCTGCCACCTTTCACCACAGATGGGATGTCTCCTGGTCTGACAGACACCACTAACTCTGTCACCTTTCACCACAGATGGGATGTCTCCTGGTCTGACAGACACCACTAACTCTGTCACCTTTCACCACAGATGGGATGTCTCCTGGTCTGACAGACACCCTTCTAACTCTGTCACCTTTCACCACAGATGGGATGTCTCCTGGTCTGACAGACACCCCTCTAACTCTGCCACCTTTCACCACAGATGGGATGTCTCCTGGTCTCACAGACACCACTAACTCTGCCATCTTTCACCACAGATGGGATGTCTCCTGGTCTGACAGACACCACTAACTCTGTCACCTTTCACCACAGATGGGATGTCTCCTGGTCTGATAGACACCACTAACTCTGTCACCTTTCACCACAGATGGGATGTCTCCTGGTCTGACAGACACCACTAACTCTGTCACCTTTCACCACAGATGGGATGTCTCCTGGTCTGACAGACACCACTAACTCTGCCACCTTTCACCACAGATGGGATGTCTCCTGGTCTGACAGACACCACTAACTCTGTCACCTTTCACCACAGATGGGATGTCTCCTGGTCTGACAGACACCACTAACTCTGCCACCTTTCACCACAGATGGGATGTCTCCTGGTCTGACAGACACCACTAACTCTGTCACCTTTCACCACAGATGGGATGTCTCCTGGTCTGACAGACACCACTAACTCTGTCACCTTTCACCACAGATGGGATGTCTCCTGGTCTGACAGACACCCTTCTATCTCTGTCACCTTTCACCACAGATGGGATGTCTCCTGGTCTGACAGACACCCCTCTAACTCTGCCACCTTTCACCACAGATGGGATGTCTCCTGGTCTCACAGGCACCACTAACTCTGCCATCTTTCACCACAGATGGGATGTCTCCTGGTCTGACAGACACCACTAACTCTGTCACCTTTCACCACAGATGGGATGTCTCCTGGTCTGATAGACACCACTAACTCTGTCACCTTTCACCACAGATGGGATGTCTCCTGGTCTGATAGACACCACTAACTCTGTCACCTTTCACCACAGATGGGATGTCTCCTGGTCTGACAGACACCCCTCTAACTCTGCCACCTTTCACCACAGATGGGATGTCTTCTGGTCTGACAGACACCACTAACTCTGCCACCTTTCACCACAGATGGGATGTCTCCTGGTCTGACAAACACCACTAACTCTGTCACCTTTCACCACAGATGGGATGTCTCCTGGTCTGACAGACACCCCTCTAACTCTGCCAGCTTTCACCACAGATGCGGAAGTGTGAGAAACCCCCCCAGATATCTCTATCTTAAACTGACAGATATTGATGTGGATTTGTTTATCTTACTTAGATTGACACACCGCTGCATCAATCGACTCTAGGGGGCTAACCAAAACAGGTCTACAATAGATAAAAATGCATAATATGTTACCCCGGTCTCCTCTTACTAATAGTGTAGCAAACTATTTCCCCCACTCTTCCCTACCAAGGAAATTCCAACAAGACAAAGTTTGAGGATGCTGAATGAAACTAAAGGCCAGTAATGTTTTCAGTAAAGTAGGAAGGCCATGTTTCAATAGGCGAAATGAATGTGTCATGAAAGGAGTGTAGATATTTGACCTGGCGAAGAGGTTTTATGCACTGACTGAATGGGAGATCATAAAATGTGTACAGTACAAAAATCTTTTTTTTAATCCACTGTTCTCTGGAAGTTATTAGGAGTCCTCATTGTCCGACACCAAGACACTCAATATGTGGTCTGGAGCCTGGACTGGATTTACCACAACACTGTATTCAAGGACCAGCTGTGATGGAACACAGGCAGTTCTGAGAAGACTGATTTGACAGTAGCAGACTTTTCTAAACCACAAACTGTCCACTATCCAGGGTAGTAGCAGGCTACTGGGTGAAGTCTGGCAACCACAGAAACATAGAACAGACATGGAACAGGAACCTTCTATCTCCACGGGAACAGAGCCTCAAGGCCTTCTGGGTTCTAACTCTCTCTGATACATCCTGGTCCCCTGCAGCGCTGTAGTTTCCTCTCCTCTCATAGATTTACAGCCTCTCAACAGGTAACTAACGGCCAGTGTTGGAGAGTAGAGAACTACATGTAGTTCAACTAGAAATGTAACTATATTTTGCAGTAGCTCAGCCTGGTCTCAGAGAAAAATGTATTATATTTGACTAAAATCCATGCCACTCCATTTAGTATGATATGTTACTTTAAGTTAGGTTACATTACATTGGCCTATGTAAAACTGGGACACTCAAACTATTATGATATGTTACGTTTGGTATGTTACGTTTGGTATGTTACTTTGCTATGTTACTTTGGTATGTTACGTTTGGTATGTTACTTTGGTATGTTACTTTGGTATGTTACTTTGGTATGTTACATTACCCTTTAACTAACTCCTAACCCTAACCCTTTAACCTAACTCCTAACCCTAACTCTAACCCTTTAACTAACTCCTAACCCTAACCCTTTAACTAACTCCTAACCCTCACCTTAACCCTAAACCTTTAACTAACTCCTAACCCTAACTCTAACCCTTTAACTAACTCCTAACCCTAACTCTAACCCTTTAACTAACTCCTAACCCTAAAACTAACTCCTAACCCTAACCCTTTAACCTAACTCCTAACCCTAACCCTTTAACTAACTCCTAACCCTAACCCTTTAACTAACTCCTAACCCTAACCCTAAAACTAACTCCTAACCCTAACCCTTTAACCTAACTCCTAACTCTAACCCTTTAACTAACTCCTAACCCTAACTCTAACCCTTTAACTAACTCCTAACCCTAGCCCTTTAACCTAACTCCTAACTCTAACCCTTTAACTAACTCCTAACCCTAACCCTTTAACCTAACTCCTAACTCTAACCCTTTAACTAACTCCTAACCCTAACCCTTTAACTAACTCCTAACCCTAACTCTAACTCTTTAACTAACTCCTAACTCTAACCCTTTAACCTAACTCTAACCTTAATCCTAACCCTTTACCTAATTCTTAACTCTAACCTTAACCCCCAACCTATTATACTAAAGCAGTCAAAGTTAATATTTTCATACTAAATGATCAAGACATAGGATACTATACATCCTACAATTCATACTATATTTTACGACCGCCTACTGGTAGGCCAATGTAATGTAAATAAACGTAACATATCGTACTAAATGGAGTGGCACAGTTTTTTAGTAAATATACATTCTGCTCTGAGACCAGGTTGTGTATCTTGGTAGTAGTTGAACCTGATTCAATGCATGGTAGTGTTATCAGCAGCTTTTATGCCATTGTAGCAGTGTAGCTAACTACTGGAACTATGCAGAACTTAAAACATATGGTTGAAGTAGGCAATCATTTCCTTTCCTTGTCGGCATCAGACCTAATTAATTCTCATGTTGTGTGTGTTTAATAGGCTTCGTTCCACATTCTGTTAACGTAATGAGTAACTTTAGTTCAGTGAAATATATTTTTCTTAAAGGGTAGCTTTAGTGTATTTTAACTTCTTCCAAAGTGAAGTAATTGGTAGCTTGGTAAAGTCTATTTTCAGAGTAGCTTCCCCAACACTGGGCCCTGTGCATCTCTGCTGGCTCTCTAGCTCACTCTATCTCACAAACTGCTCTTTGTTTACCTGGTTAGCCTAACTCCTTGCTCCGGCCAAACTCTACACCACGCCCACATACACCACGCCCACATACACCACGCCCACATACATTCGTTTCTTCTCCGCAATGAGTCTGGATCTGTGTACCTAGGACCATGCCCCAGGACTACCTGACATGATGACTCCTTGCTGTCCCCAGTCCACCTGGCCATGCTGCTGCTCCAGTTTCAACTTCCACCTGACTGTGCTGCTGCTCCAGTTTCAACTGTTCTGCCTTATTATTATTCGACCATGCTGGTCATTTATGAACATTTGAACATCTTGGCCATGTTCTGTTATAATCTCCACCCGACAGCCAGAAGAGGACTGGCCACCCCATGGTTCCTCTCTAGGTTTCTTCCTAGGTTTTGGCCTTTCTAGGGAGTTTTTCCTAGCCACCGTGGCATTGCTTGCTGTTTGGGGTTTTAGGCTGGGTTTCTGTACAGCACTTTGAGATATCAGCTGATGTACGAAGGGCTATATAAATAAATTTGATTTGATTTGATTTGATTTGATACCTCTCCCCAACAATATCTAGAACGCAAAAACATTCTAACCATTCTGATTGGTCAGAGAAACCAATGGGTTGGGCAAGAGCCAGGGCTGGGGGACAAGGGGCTGTATGGTGAGAGGCTGGGGTGAGGAGCTGGAGGGGACAAGGGGCTGTATGGTGAGAGGCTGGGGTGAGGAGCTGGGGGGACAAGGGGCTGTATGGTGAGAGGCTGGGGTGAGGAGCTGAAGGGGAGGAGCAAGCCTCGCATGGCAGTCAGAGTGAGAGAGAGAGAGAGAGAGAGAGAGAGAGAGAGAGAGAGAGAGAGAGAGAGAGAGAAAGCAGAGAGCTTTGGGTTTCAGGACTTTGAAAGTGATATGGGTGAGATGCTTCTTTCAGGCCGGACCCCAAATCTGCTGTTGATGGACAGACCACCCTGCTCTCAGCTCTTATAGCCCTGTGACAGAGGCTCCTCCACTAGCCATTTTCCTATCAGACACCTATACCCTTATCAGACTCCTCTACCCCATCAGACTCCTCTACCTTCCACCAGACTCCTCTACCCTCCACCGGACTCCTCTATCTCCATCAGACTCCTCTACCCCATCAGACTCCTCTACCCTCCACCAGACTCCTCTACCCCCCCTCTTGACTCCTCTACCCTCCATCAGACTCCTCTACCCCATCAGACTCCTCTACCCTCATCATACTCCTCTACCCCATCAGACTCCTCTTCCCCATCAGACTCCTCTACCCCCCACCAGACTCCTATACCCTCTATCAGACTCCTCTACCCTCCATCAGACTCCTCTACCCTCCACCAGACTCCTCTACCTCCACCAGACTCCTATACCCTCCACCAGACTCCTATACCCTCCACCAGACTCCTCTACCTCCACCAGACTCCTCTACCCTCCATCAGACTCCTCTACCCTCCATCAGACTCCTCTACCCTCCATCAGACTCCTCTACCTCCACCAGACTCCTCTACCCCCATCAGACTTCTCTACCCTTCACCAGACTCCTATACCCTCCACCAGACTCCTATACCCTCCACCAGACTCCTCTAACCCATCAGTCTCCCCTACCCTCTATCAGACTCCTCTACCCTCCATCAGGCTCCTCTACCCTCCACCAGACTCCTCTACCCTCAATCAGACTCCTCTACCTCCACCAAGACTCCTATACCCTCCAACAGACTCCTCTACACTCTACCAGACTCCTCTACCCTCCACCAGACTCCTATACCCATCACCAGACTCCTCTACCTCCATCAAACTCCTATACCCCATCAGACTCATCTACCCTCCATCAGACTCCTCTACCCTCCATCAGACTCCTCTACCCTCCATCAGACTCCTCTACCCCATCAGCTGGTTCCCCCTGGACCAACCATCAGCTGGTTCCCTCTGGCTTTAACCCCCCATCAGCTGGTTCCCTCTGGCTTCAACCCCCATCAGATGGTTCCCCCTGCCAACAACCCCCATCAGCTGGTTCCCTCTGGCTTCAACCCCCATCAGCTGGTTCCCCCTGCCAACAACCCCCCCCATCAGCTGGTTCCCCCTGGCAACAACCCCTCATCAGCTGGATCCCTCTGTTTACCCCTCCATCAGACTCCTATACCCCATCAGACTCCTCTACCCTCCATCAGACTCCTCTAGCCTCCATCAGACTCCTCTACCCCATCAGACTCCTCTACCCTCCACCAGACTCAACTATCCCATCAGTCTCCTCTACCTCATCAGACTCCTCTACCCTCCATCAGACTCCTCTACCCTCCATCAGACTCCTCTACCCTCCATCAGACTCCTCTACCCTCCATCAGACTCCTCTACCCTCCATCAGTCTCCTCTACCCTCCATAACTCCTCTACCCTCCACCAGACTCCTCTACCTCCATCAGACTCCTCTACCCTATGCCAGACTCCTATACCCTCCACCAGACTCCTCTACCCTCCATCAGACTCCTATACCCCATCAGACTCCTCTACCCTCCATCAGACTCCTCTAGCCTCCATCAGACTCCTCTACCCCATCAGATCCTATACCCTCCATCAGCCTCCTCTAACCCATCAGACTCCTCTACCCTCCACCAGACTCCTCTACCTCCACCAGACTCCTCTACCCTCCATCAGACTCCTCTACCCTCCACCAGACTCCTCTACCCTCCACCAGACTCCTATACCCTATCAGACTCCTCTACCCCCATCAGACTCCTATACCCTCCACCAGACTCCTATACCCTCCATCAGACTCCTCTACCCTCCATCAGACTCCTCTACCCTCCACCAGACTCCTCTACCCTCCATCAGACTCCTCTACCCTCCATCAGACTCCTCTACCCTCCATCAGACTCCTCTACCTCCAACAGACTCCTCTACCCTCCACCAGACTCAACTACCCCATCAGTCTCCTCTACCTCATCAGACTCCTCTACCCTCCACCAGACTCAACTACCCCATCAGTCTCCTCTACCTCATCAGACTCCTCTACCCTCCATCAGACTCCTCTACCCTCCATCAGTCTCCTCTACCCTCCATCAGACTCCTCTACCCTCCATCAGACTCCTCTACCCTCCATCAGTCTCCTCTACCCTCCACCAGACTCCTCTACCTCCATCAGACTCCTCTACCCTATGCCAGACTCCTATACCCTCCACCAGACTCCTCTACCCTCCATCAGACTCCTATACCCCATCAGACTCCTCTACCCTCCATCAGACTCCTCTAGCCTCCATCAGACTCCTCTACCCCATCAGACTCCTATACCCTCCATCAGCCTCCTCTAACCCATCAGACTCCTCTACCCTCCACCAGACTCCTCTACCTCCACCAGACTCCTCTACCCTCCATCAGACTCCTCTACCCCATCAGACTCCTATACCCTCCACTAGACTCCTATACCCTCCATCAGACTCCTCTACCCTCCATCAGACTCCTCTACCCTCCACCAGACTCCTCTACCCTCCATCAGAATCCTCTACCCTCCATCAGGCTCCTCTACCCTCCACCAGACTCCTCTACCCTCCACCAGACTCCTCTACCCTCCACCAGACTCCTCTACCCTCCACCAGACTCCTCTACCCTCCACCAGACTCCTCTACCGTCCACCAGACTCCTCTACCGTCCACCAGACTCCTCTACCCTCCATCAGACTCCTCTACCCTCCACCAGACTCCTATACCCTATAAGAGTCCTCTACCCCATCAGACTCCTATACCCTCCACCAGACTCCTATACCCTCCATCAGACTCCTCTACCCTCCATCAGACTCCTCTACCCTCCACCAGACTCCTATACCCTCCACCAGACTCCTCTACCTCCACCAAACTCCTATACCCTCCATCAGACTCCTATACCCCATCAGTCTCCTCTACCCTCCATCAGACTCCTCTACCCTCCATCAGACTCATCTACCCTCCATCAGTCTCCTCTACCCTCCATCAGACTCCTCTACCCTCCATCAGACTCCTCTACCCTCCATCAGACTCCTCTACCCTCCATCAGACTCCTCCACCCTCCACCAGACTCAACTACCCCATCAGCCTCCTCTACCTCATCAGACTCCTCTACCCTCCACCAGACTCAACTACCCCCATCAGTCTCCTCTACCCTCCATCAGACTCCTCTACCCTCCATCAGACTCCTCTACCCTCCATCAGTCTCCTCTACCCTCCACCAGACTCCTCTACCTCCATCAGACTCCTCTACCCTATGCCAGACTCCTATACCCTCCACCAGACTCCTCTACCCTCCATCAGACTCCTATACCCCATCAGACTCCTCTACCCTCCATCAGACTCCTCTAGCCTCCATCAGACTCCTCTACCCCATCAGACTCCTCTACCCCACCAGACTCCTCTACCCCCATCAGACTTCTCTACCCTTCACCAGACTCCTATACCCTCCACCAGACTCCTATACCCTCCACCAGACTCCTCTAACCCATCAGTCTCCTCTACCCTCTATCAGACTCCTCTACCCTCCATCAGGCTCCTCTACCTCCACCAAACTCCTATACCCTCCAACAGACTCCTCTACACTCTACCAGACTCCTCTACCCTCCATCAGACTCCTCTACCCTCCACCAGACTCCTATACCCATCACCAGACTCCTCTACCTCCATCAGACTCCTATACCCCATCAGACTCATCTACCCTCCATCAGACTCCTCTACCCTCCATCAGACTCCTCTACCCTCCATCAGACTCCTCTACCCCATCAGCTGGTTCCCCCTGGCTTCAACCAACCATCAGCTGGTTCCCTCTGGCTTTAACCCCCCCATCAGCTGGTTCCCTCTGGCTTCAACCCCCATCAGATGGTTCCCCCTGCCAACAACCCCCATCAGCTGGTTCCCTCTCCAACCCCCCATCAGCTGGTTCCCCCTGCCAACAACCCCCATCAGCTGGTTCCCCCTGGCAACAACCCCTCATCAGCTGGATCCCTCTGTTTACAACCCTCCATCAGACTCCTCTACCTCCAACAGACTCCTCTACCCTCCACCAGACTCAACTACCCCATCAGTCTCCTCTACCTCATCAGACTCCTCTACCCTCCACCAGACTCAACTATCCCATCAGTCTCCTCTACCTCATCAGACTCCTCTACCCTCCATCAGACTCCTCTACCCTCCATCAGTCTCCTCTACCCTCCATCAGACTCCTCTACCCTCCATCAGTCTCCTCTACCCTCCATCAGACTCCTCTACCCTCCATCAGACTCCTCTACCCTCCATCAGACTCCTCTACCTCCACCAGACTCCACCCTCCACCAGACTCAACTACCCCATCAGCCTCCTCTACCATCAGACTCCTCTACCCTCCACCAGACTCAACTACCCCCATCAGTCTCCTCTACCTCATCAGACTCCTCTACCCTCCACCAGACTCCTCTACCCTCCATCAGTCTCCTCTACCCTCCATCAGACTCCTCTACCCTCCATCAGACTCCTCTACCCTCCATCAGTCTCCTCTACCCTCCACCAGACTCCTCTACCTCCATCAGACTCCTCTACCCTATGCCAGACTCCTATACCCTCCACCAGACTCCTCTACCCTCCATCAGACTCCTATACCCCATCAGACTCCTCTACCCTCCATCAGACTCCTCTAGCCTCCATCAGACTCCTCTACCCCATCAGACTCCTATACCCTCCATCAGCCTCCTCTAACCCATCAGACTCCTCTACCCTCCACCAGACTCCTCTACCTCCACCAGACTCCTCTACCCTCCACCAGACTCCTCTACCCTCCACCAGACTCCTATACCCTATCAGACTCCTCTACCCCATCAGACTCCTATACCCTCCACCAGACTCCTATACCCTCTATCAGACTCCTCTACCCTCCATCAGACTCCTCTACCCTCCACCAGACTCCTCTACCCTCCATCAGACTCCTCTACCCTCCATCAGACTCCTCTACCCTCCATCAGGCTCCTCTACCCTCCACCAGACTCCTCTACCCTCCACCAGACTCAACTACCCCATCAGCCTCCTCTACCTCATCAGACTCCTCTACCCTCCACCAGACTCAACTACCCCATCAGTCTCCTCTACCTCATCAGACTCCTCTACCCTCCATCAGACTCCTATACCCTCCATCAGACTCCTCTACCCCATCAGACTCCTATACCCTCCACCAGACTCCTATACCCTCTATCAGACTCCTCTACCCTCCATCAGACTCCTCTACCCTCCACCAGACTCCTCTACCCTCCATCAGACTCCTCTACCCTCCATCAGGCTCCTCTACCCTCCATAAGTCTCCTCTCCCTCCAGACTCCTCTACCCTCCACCAGACTCCTCTACCTCCATCAGACTCCTCTACCCTATGCCAGACTCCTATACCCTCCACCAGACTCCTCTACCCTCCATCAGACTCCTATACCCCATCAGACTCCTCTACCCTCCATCAGACTCCTCTAGCCTCCATCAGACTCCTCTACCCCATCAGACTCCTATACCCTCCATCAGCCTCCTCTAACCCATCAGACTCCTCTACCCTCCACCAGACTCCTCTACCTCCACCAGACTCCTCTACCCTCCATCAGACTCCTCTACCCTCCACCAGACTCCTCTACCCTCCACCAGACTCCTATACCCTATCAGACTCCTCTACCCCATCAGACTCCTATACCCTCCACCAGACTCCTATACCCTCTATCAGACTCCTCTACCCTCCATCAGACTCCTCTACCCTCCACCAGACTCCTCTACCCTCCATCAGACTCCTCTACCCTCCATCAGACTCCTCTACCCTCCATCAGGCTCCTCTACCCTCCACCAGACTCCTCTACCCTCCACCAGACTCAACTACCCCATCAGCCTCCTCTACCTCATCAGACTCCTCTACCCTCCACCAGACTCAACTACCCCATCAGTCTCCTCTACCTCATCAGACTCCTCTACCCTCCACCAGACTCCTCTACCCTCCATCAGTCTCCTCTACCCTCCATCAGACTCCTCTACCCTCCATAGTCTCCTCTACCCTCCACCAGACTCCTCTACCTCCATCAGACTCCTCTACCCTCCATGCCAGACTCCTATACCCTCCATCAGACTCCTCTACCCTCCATCAGACTCCTCTAGCCTCCATCAGACTCCTCTACCCCATCAGACTCCTATACCCTCCATCAGCCTCCTCTCCCATCAGACTCCTCTACCCTCCACCAGACTCCTCTACCTCCACCAGACTCCTCTACCCTCCATCAGACTCCTCTACCCTCCACCAGACTCCTCTACCCTCCATCAGACTCCTATACCCTATCAGACTCCTCTACCCCATCAGACTCCTATACCCTCCACCAGACTCCTATACCCTCTATCAGACTCCTCTACCCTCCATCAGACTCCTCTACCCTCCACCAGACTCCTCTACCCTCCATCAGACTCCTCTACCCTCCATCAGACTCCTCTACCCTCCACCAGACTCCTCTACCCTCCATCAGACTCCTCTACCCTCCACCAGACTCCTCTACCCTCCACCAGACTCCTCTACCCTCCACCAGACTCCTCTACCCTCCATCAGACTCCTCTACCCTCCATCAGACTCCTCTACCCTCCATTAGACTCCTCTACCCTCCACCAGACTCCTATACCCTATAAGACTCCTCTACCCCATCAGACTCCTATACCCTCCACCAGACTCCTATACCCTCTATCAGACTCCTCTACCCTCCATCAGACTCCTCTACCCTCCACCAGACTCCTATACCCTCCACCAGACTCCTATACCTCCACCAACTCCTATACCCTCCATCAGACTCCTATACCCCCATCAGTCTCCTCTACCCTCCATCAGACTCCTCTACCCTCCATCAGACTCCTCTACCCTCCATCAGTCTCCTCTACCCTCCATCAGACTCCCCTACCCTCCATCAGACTCCTCTACCCTCCATCAGACTCCTCTACCTCCACCAGACTCCTCTACCCTCCACCAGACTCAACTACCCCATCAGCCTCCTCTACCTCATCAGACTCCTCTACCCTCCACCAGACTCAACTACCCCCATCAGTCTCCTCTACCCTCCATCAGACTCCTCTACCCTCCATCAGACTCCTCTACCCTCCATCAGACTCCTCTACCCTCCACCAGACTCCTCTACCTCCATCAGACTCCTCTACCCTATGCCAGACTCCTATACCCTCCACCAGACTCCTCTACCCTCCATCAGACTCCTATACCCCCATCAGACTCCTCTACCCTCCATCAGACTCCTCTAGCCTCCATCAGACTCCTCTACCCCATCAGACTCCTATACCCTCCATCAGCCTCCTCTAACCCATCAGACTCCTCTACCCTCCACCAGACTCCTCTACCTCCACCAGACTCCTCTACCCTCCATCAGACTCCTCTACCCTCCACCAGACTCCTCTACCCTCCATCAGACTCCTCTACCCTCCACCAGACTCCTATACCCTATCAGACTCCTCTACCCCATCAGACTCCTATACCCTCCACCAGACTCCTATACCCTCTATCAGACTCCTCTACCCTCCATCAGACTCCTCTACCCTCCACCAGACTCCTGTACCCTCCATCAGACTCCTCTACCCTCCATCAGGCTCTCTCTACCCTCCACCAGACTCCTCTACCCTCCACCAGACTCCTCTACCCTCCACCAGACTCCTCTACCCTCCACCAGACTCCTCTACCCTCCACCAGACTCCTCTACCCTCCATCAGACTCCTCTACCCTCCATCAGTCTCCTCTACCCTCCATCAGACTCCTCTACCCTCCATCAGACTCCTCTACCCTCCATCAGTCTCCTCTACCCTCCACCAGACTCCTCTACCTCCATCAGACTCCTCTACCCTATGCCAGACTCCTATACCCTCCACCAGACTCCTCTACCCTCCATCAGACTCCTATACCCCATCAGACTCCTCTACCCTCCATCAGACTCCTCTAGCCTCCATCAGACTCCTCTACCCCATCAGACTCCTATACCCTCCATCAGCCTCCTCTAACCCATCAGACTCCTCTACCCTCCACCAGACTCCTCTACCTCCACCAGACTCCTCTACCCTCCATCAGACTCCTCTACCCTCCACCAGACTCCTCTACCCTCCATCAGACTCCTATACCCCATCAGACTCCTCTACCCTCCATCAGACTCCTCTAGCCTCCATCAGACTCCTCTACCCCATCAGACTCCTATACCCTCCATCAGCCTCCTCTAACCCATCAGACTCCTCTACCCTCCACCAGACTCCTCTACCTCCACCAGACTCCTCTACCCTCCATCAGACTCCTCTACCCTCCACCAGACTCCTCTACCCTCCACCAGACTCCTCTACCCTCCACCAGACTCCTATACCCTATCAGACTCCTCTACCCCACCAGACTCCTATACCCTCCATCAGACTCCTCTACCCTCCATCAGACTCCTCTACCCTCCACCAGACTCCTCTACCCTCCATCAGACTCCTCTACCCTCCATCAGGCTCCTCTACCCTCCACCAGACTCCTCTACCCTCCACCAGACTCCTCTACCCTCCACCAGACTCCTCTACCCTCCACCAGACTCCTCTACCCTCCACCAGACTCCTCTACCCTCCACCAGACTCCTCTACCCTCCATCAGACTCCTCTACCCTCCACCAGACTCCTCTACCCTCCACCAGACTCCTCTACCCTCCATCAGACTCCTCTACCCTCCACCAGACTCCTATACCCTATCAGACTCCTCTACCCCATCAGACTCCTATACCCTCCACCAGACTCCTCTACCCTCTATCAGACTCCTCTACCCTCCATCAGACTCCTCTACCCTCCACCAGACTCCTCTACCCTCCATCAGACTCCTCTACCCTCCATCAGACTCCTCTAACCCATCAGTCTCCTCTACCCTCTATCAGACTCCTCTACCCTCCATCAGGCTCCTCTACCCTCCACCAGACTCCTCTACCCTCCACCAGACTCCTCTACCCTCCACCAGACTCCTCTACCCTCCACCAGACTCCTATACCCTCCATCAGGCTCCTCTACCCTCCATCAGACTCAACTACCCCATCAGTCTCCTCTACCTCATCAGACTCCTCTACCCTCCATCAGACTCCTCTACCCTCCATCAGACTCCTCTACCCCCATCAGACTCCTCTACCCTCCATCAGTCTCCTCTACCCTCCATCACACTCCTCTACCCTCCATCAGAGTCCTCTACCCTCCATCAGACTCCTCTACCTCCACCAGACACCTATACCCTCCACCAGACTACTCTACCTCCATCAGACTCCTCTACCCTCTGCCAGACTCCTATACCCTCCACCAGACTCCTCTACCCTCCATCAGACTCCTCTAGCCTCCATCAGACTCCTCTACCCCCATCAGACTCCTCTACCCTCCACCAGACTCCTCTACGCTCCACCAGACTCCTCTACCCCAGCAGAGTCCTCTACCCTCCATCAGACTCCTCTACCCTCGATCAGACTCCTCTACCCTCCACCAGACTCCTGTACCTCCATCAGACTCCTCTCCCCCTATGCCAGACTCCTATACCCTCCACCAGACTCCTCTCCCTCCATCAGACTCCTATACCCCCCATCAGACTCCTCTACCCTCCATCAGACTCCTCTAGCCTCCATCAGACTCCTCTACCCCATCAGACTGGTTCCCTCCATCAGCCTCCTCTAACCCATCAGACTCCTCTACCCCCTCCACCAGACTCCTCTACCTCCACCAGAGTCCTCTACCCTCCATCAGACTCCTCTACCCTCCACCAGACTCCTCTACCCTCCACCAGACTCTGGACCCTATCAGACTTCCCCATCAGACTGGAGGAGTGGTCCCCTGCCTGGAGGAGTGTTGCCCCTGGCTGGAGGAGTGGTCCTCCTGCCTGGAGGAGTGTTGCCCCTGCCTGGAGGAGTGTTACCCCTGCCTGGAGGAGTGTTGCCCCTGGTTGGAGGAGTGTTGCCCCTGGCTGGAGGAGTGTTCTGCCCCTGGCTGGAGGAGTGGTCCCCCTGCCTGGAGGAGTGGTCCTCCTGGATGGAGGAGTTGTCCCCCTGGTTGGAGGAGTGGTCCCCCTGGATGGAGGAGTGTTCCCCCTGGCTGGAGGAGTGTTGCCCCTGGCTGGAGGAGTGGTCCCCCTGCCTGGAGGAGTGTTTCCCCTGCCTGGAGGAGTGTTACCCCTGCCTGGAGGAGTGTTGCCCCTGGCTGGAGGAGTGTTGCCCCTGGCTGGAGGAGTGGTCCTCCTGCCTGGAGGAGTGTTGCCCCTGCCTGGAGGAGTGTTACCCCTGCCTGGAGGTGTTGCCCCTGGCTGGAGGAGTGGTCCCCTGGCTGGAGGAGTGTTCCCCCCCACCTGGAGGAGTGTTCCCCTGGATGGAGGAGTGTTACCCCTGGATGGAGGAGTGATCCCCTGGCTGGAGGAGTGGTCCCCCTGCCTGGAGGAGTGTTGCCCCTGTCTGGAGGAGTGTTACCCCTGCCTGGAGGAGTGTTGCCCCTGGCTGGAGGAGTGTTGCCCCTGGCTGGAGGAGTGGTCCCCCTGCCTGGAGGAGTGTTGCCCCTGCCTGGAGGAGTGTTACCCCTGCATGGAGGTGTTGCCCCTGGCTGGAGGAGGGTGGTCCCCCTGGCTGGAGGAGTGTTCACCCCACCTGGAGGAGTGTTCCCCCTGGATGGAGGAGTGATACCCTGGATGGAGGAGTGATACCCTGGCTGGAGGAGTGTTCCCCTGCCTGGAGGAGTGTTGCCCCTGGCTGGAGGAGTGTTGCCCCTGGCTGGAGGAGTGGTCCCCTGCCTGGAGGAGTGTTGCCCCTGCCTGGAGGAGTGTTGCCCTGGCTGGAGGAGTGGTCCCCCTGCCTGGAGGAGTGTCCCCCTGCCTGGAGGAGTGTTGCCCCTGGCTGGAGGAGTGTTGCCCCTGGCTGGAGGAGGGTGGTCCCCCTGGCTGGAGGAGTGTTCACCCCACCTGGAGGAGTGTTCCCCCTGGATGGAGGAGTGGTACCCTGGATGGAGGAGTGATACCCTGGCTGGAGGAGTGTTCCCCTGCCTGGAGGAGTGTTCCCATGGCTGACTCCCTGGCTGGAGTAGTGTTCCCCTGGCTGGAGGAGTGTTCCTCCTGCCTGGAGGAGTGTTGCCCCTGCCTGGAGGAGTGTTGCCCCTGCCTGGAGGAGTGTTCCCCCTGCCTGGAGGAGTGTTGCCCTGCCTGGAGGAGTGTTGCCCTGGCTGGAGGAGTGGTCCCCTGCCTGGAGGAGTGTTGCCCCTGGCTGGAGGAGTGTTACCCCTGCATGGAGGTGTTGCCCCTGGCTGGAGGAGGGTGGTCCCCTGGCTGGAGGAGTGTTCACCCCACCTGGAGGAGTGTTCCCCCTGGATGGAGGAGTGATACCCTGGATGGAGGAGTGATACCCTGGCTGGAGGAGTGTTCCCCCTGGAAGGAGGAGTGTTCCCAGGGCTGACTGTTCCCCTGGCTGGAGGAGTGTTCCCCTGGCTGGAGGAGTGTTCCCCTGCCTGGAGGAGTGTTGCCCCTGCCTGGAGGAGTGTTCCCCTGGCTGGAGGAGTGGTCCCCCTGCCTGGAGGAGTGTTGCCCCTGGCTGGAGGAGTGTTGCCCCTGGCTGGAGGTGTTGCCCCTGGCTGGAGGAGTGGTCCCCCTGGCTGGAGGAGTGTTCCCCCCACCTGGAGGAGTGTGGTCCCACTGGCTGGAGGAGTGTTCCCCCTGGATGGAGGAGTGATACCCTGGCTGGAGGAGTGTTCCCCCTGGCTGGAGGAGTGTTCCCCCTGGCTGGAGGAGTGTTGCCCCTGGCTGGAGGAGTGGTCCCCCTGCCTGGAGGAGTGTTGCCCCTGGCTGGAGGAGTGTTGCCCCTGGCTGGAGGAGTGGTCCCCTGCCTGGAGGAGTGTTGCCCCTGCCTGGAGGAGTGTTACCCCTGCATGGAGGTGTTGCCCCTGGCTGGAGGAGGGTGGTCCCCCTGGCTGGAGGAGTGTTCACCCCACCTGGAGGAGTGTTCCCCCTGGATGGAGGAGTGATACCCTGGATGGAGGAGTGATACCCTGGCTGGAGGAGTGTTCCCCTGCCTGGAGGAGTGTTCCCATGGCTGACTCCCTGGCTGGAGTAGTGTTCCCCTGGCTGGAGGAGTGTTCCTCCTGCCTGGAGGAGTGTTGCCCCTGCCTGGAGGAGTGTTGCCCCTGGCTGGAGGAGTGGTCCCCTGCCTGGAGGAGTGTTGCCCCTGCCTGGAGGAGTGTTCCCCTGGCTGGAGGAGTGGTCCCCTGCCTGGAGGAGTGTTGCCCCTGCCTGGAGGAGTGTTGCCCCCTGGATGGAGGTGTTGCCCCTGGCTGGAGGAGGGTGGTCCCCTGGCTGGAGGAGTGTTGCCCCCACCTGGAGGAGTGTTCCCCTGGATGGAGGAGTGATACCCTGGATGGAGGAGTGATTGCCCTGGCTGGAGGAGTGTTCCCCCTGCCTGGAGGAGTGTTGCCCCTGCCTGGAGGAGTGTTGCCCCTGCCTGGAGGAGTTTTGCCCCTGCCTGGAGGAGTGTTGCCCTGCCTGGAGGAGTGTTCCCCCTGGCTGGAGGAGTGGTCCCCCTGCCTGGAGGAGTGTTGCCCCTGCCTGAAGGAGTGTTGCCCCTGCCTGGAGGAGTGTTGCCCCTGCCTGGAGGAGTGTTGCCCCTGCCTGGAGGAGTGTTGCCCCTGCCTGGAAGGAGTGTTGCCCCTGCCTGGAGGAGTGTTGCCCCTGCCTGGAGGAGTGTTGCCCCTGCCTGGAGGAGTGTTGCCCCTGCGTGGAGGAGTGTTGCCCCTGCCTGGAGGAGTGTTGCCCCTGCCTGGAGGAGTGATGCCCCCTGGCTGGAGGAGTGTTCCCCTGGCTGGAGGAGTGTTGCCCCTGCCTGGAGGAGTGTTGCCCCTGCCTGGAGGAGTGTTGTCCCCTGGCTGGAGGAGGGTTGCCCCTGGCTGGAGGAGTGTTACCCCTGGCTGGAGGAGTGTTCCCCCTGGCTGGAGGAGTGTCCCCTGCCTGGAGGAGTGTTGCCCCTGCCTGGAGGAGTGTTGCCCCTGGCTGGAGGAGTGTTCCCTGGCTGGAGGAGTATTGCCCTGCCTGGAGGAGTGTTGCCCCTGCCTGGAGGAGTGTTGTCCCCTGCCTGGAGGAGTGTTGCCCCTGGCTGGAGGAGTGTTACCCTGGCTGGAGGAGTGTTCCCCCTGGTTGGAGGAGTGTTCCCCTGGATGGAGGAGTGTTCCCCCTGGATGGAGGAGTGTTCCCCTGGATGGAGGAGTGTTCCCATGGCTGGAGGAGTGGTCCCCTGGATGGAGGAGTGGTCCCCCTGGTTGGAGGACTGGTCCCCTGGATGGAGGAGTGTTCCCCACCTGGAGGAGTGTGGTCCCCCTGGCTGGAGGAGTGTTCCCCTGGATGGAGGAGTGATACCCTGGCTGGAGGAGTGTTCCCCCTGGCTGGAGGAGTGTTCCCCCTGGATGGAGGAGTGATACCCCCTGGATGGAGGAGTGATACCCTGGCTGGAGGAGTGTTCCCCTGCCTGGAGGAGTGTTCCCATGGCTGACTCCCTGCCTGGAGGAGTGTTGCCCCTGCCTGGAGGAGTGTTGCCCCAGCCTGGAGGAGTTTGCCCCTGCCTGGAGGAGTGTTGCCCCTGCCTGGAGGAGTGTTGCCCCTGCCTGGAGGAGTGATGCCCCTGGCTGGAGGAGTGTTCCCCTGGCTGGAGGAGTGGCCCCCTGGCTGGAGGAGTGTTCCCCCTGGATGGAGGAGTGGTCCCCTGGCTGGAGGAGTGTTCCCCTGGCTGGAGGAGTGGTCCCCTGGATGGAGGAGTGGTCCCCTGGTTGGAGGAGTGTTCCCCTGGATGGAGGAGTGGTCCCCCTGGTTGGAGGAGTGGTCCCCCTGGTTGGAGGAGTGTTCCCCTGGCTGGAGGAGTGTTGCCCCTGCCTGGAGGAGTGTTCCCCCTGGCTGGAGGAGTGTTACCCCGCCTGGAGGAGTGTCCCCTGGCTGGAGGAGTGTTCCCCCTGCCTGGAGGAGTGTTCCCCTGGCTGGAGGAGTGTTGCCCCTGCCTGGAGGAGTGTTGCCCTGGCTGGAGGAGTGTTCCCCTGGCTGGAGGAGTGTTCCCCTGGCTGGAGGAGTGGTCCCCCTGGCTGGAGGAGTGTTCCCCTGGATGGAGGAGTGTTCCCCTGGATGGAGGAGTGGTCCCCTGGTTGGAGGAGTGGTCCCCTGGATGGAGGAGTGGTCCCCTGGCTTGGAGGAGTGTTCCCCTGGTTGGAGGAGTGGTCCCCCTGGTTGGAGGAGTGTTGCCCCTGCCTGGAGGAGTGTTCCTCCTGGCTGGAGGAGTGTTGCCCCTGCCTGGAGGAGTGTTCCCCCTGCCTGGAGGAGTGTTCCCCTGGCTGGAGGAGTGTTCCCCTGGCTGGAGGAGTGTCCCCCTGGCTGGAGGAGTGTTCCCCCTGGATGGAGGAGTGGTCCCCTGGTTGGAGGAGTGTTCCCCCTGGATGAAGGAGTGATACCCTGGCTGGAGGAGTGTTCCCCCTGGCTGGAGGAGTGTTTCCCCAGGATGGAGGAGTGATACCCTGGCTGGAGGAGTGTTCCCCTGCCTGGAGGAGTGTTCCCATGGCTGACTCCCTGGCTGGAGTAGTGTTCCCCTGGCTGGAGGAGTGTTCCTCCTGCCTGGAGGAGTGATGCCCCTGCCTGGAGGAGTGTTGCCCCTACCTGGAGGAGTGTTGCCCCTGCCTGGAGGAGTGTTGCCCCTGCCTGGAGGAGTGTTGCCCCTGGCTGGAGGAGTGTTCCTCCTGGCTGGAGGAGTGGTCCCCCTGCCTGGAGGAGTGTTGCCCCTGCCTGGAGGAGTGTTGCCCCTGGCTGGAGGAGTGTTGCCCCTGGCTGGAGGAGTGTTCCCCCTGCCTGGAGGAGTGTTGCCCCTGCCTGGAGGAGTGTTGCCCCTGCCTGGAGGAGTGTTGCCCCTGCCTGGAGGAGTGTTGCCCCTGCCTGGAGGAGTGTTGCCCCTGCCTGGAGGAGTGTTGCCCCTGCCTGGAGGAGTGTTGCCCCTGGCTGGAGGAGTGTTCCCCTGGTTGGAGGAGTGTTCCCCTGGATGGAGGAGTGGTCCCCCTGGATGGAGGAGTGTTCCCCCTGGATAGAGGAGTGTTCCCCCTGGCTGGAGGAGTATTGCCCCTGGATGAAGGAGTGGTCCCCTTAAGGGAGGAGTGTTCCCCCTGGCTGGAGGAGTGGTACCCTGGCTGGAGGAGTGTTCCCCTGGATGGAGGAGTGGTCCCCCTGCCTGGAGGAGTGTTCCCCTGGCTGGAGGAGTGTTCCCCTGGATGGAGGAGTGGTCCCCTGGTTGGAGGAGTGTTCCCCCTGGATGGAGGAGTGGTCCCCTGGTTGGAGGAGTGTTCCCCTGGATGGAGGAGTGTTCCCCTGGCTGGAGGAGTGTTGCCCCTGCCTGGAGGAGTGTTCCCCTGGCTGGAGGAGTGTTCCCCCTGCCTGGAGGAGTGTTCCCCTGGCTGGAGGAGTGTTGCCCCTGCCTGGAGGAGTGTTGCCCCTGGCTGGAGGAGTGTTCCCCTGGCTGGAGGAGTGTCCCCCCTGGCTGGAGGAGTGTTCCCCTGGCTGGAGGAGTGGTCCCACTGGCTGGAGGAGTGTTCCCCCTGGATGGAGGAGTGATACCCTGGCTGGAGGAGTGTTCCCCCTGGCTGGAGGAGTGGTCCCCCTGGATGGAGGAGTGGTCCCCCTGGTTGGAGGAGTGGTCCCCCTGGCTGGAGGAGTGTTCCCCCTGGCTGGAGGAGTGGTCCCCCTGCCTGGAGGAGTGTTGCCCCTGCCTGGAGGAGTGTTGCCCCTGGCTGGAGGAGTTTGGTCCCCCTGGCTGGAGGAGTGTTCCCCCTGGATGGAGGAGTGGTCCCCCTGGCTGGAGGAGTGTTCCCCCTGGCTGGAGGAGTGTTCCCCCTGGTTGGAGGAGTGTTCCCCCTGGCTGGAGGAGTGTTCCCCTTAATGGAGGAGTGTTCCCCTGGCTGGAGGAGTGTTCCCCCTGCCTGGAGGAGTGTTCCCCTGGCTTGAGGAGTGTTGCCCCTGGCTGGAGGAGTGTTGCCCCTGGCTGGAGGAGTGTTCCCCTGGCTGGAGGAGTGTCCCCCTGGCTGGAGGAGTGTTCCCCTGGCTGGAGGAGTGGTCCCCCTGGCTGGAGGAGTGTTCCCCCTGGCTGGAGGAGTGTTCCCCTGGCTGGAGGAGTGTTGCCCCTGCCTGGAGGAGTGTTCCCCTGGCTGGAGGAGTGTTCCCTGGCTGGAGGAGTGTTCCCCTGGCTGGAGGAGTGTTCCCCCTGGATGGAGGAGTGGTCCCCTGGTTGGAGGAGTGGTCCCCCTGGATGGAGGAGTGGTCCCCTGATTGGAGGAGTGTTCCCCTGGTTGGAGGAGTGGTCCCCTGGTTGGAGGAGTGTTGCCCCTGCCTGGAGGAGTGTTCCCCTGGCTGGAGGAGTGTTGCCCCTGCCTGGAGGAGTGTTCCCCTGCCTGGAGGAGTGTTCCCCTGGCTGGAGGAGTGTTCCCCTGGCTGGAGGAGTGGTCCCCCTGGATGGAGGAGTGTTCCCCCTGGATGGAGGAGTGGTCCCCCTGGTTGGAGGAGTGGTCCCCTGGATGGAGGAGTGTTCCCCCTGGCTGGAGGAGTGGTCCCCCTGGCTGGAGGAGTGTTCCCCCTGGATGGAGGAGTGTTCCCCCGGCCGGAGGAGTGTTCCCCCTGGATGGAGGAGTGATCCCCTGGCTGGAGGAGTGTTCCCCCTGGCTGGAGGAGTGTTCCCCTGGTTGGAGGAGTGTTCCCCTGGCTGGAGGAGTGTTGTCCCTGCCTGGAGGAGTGTTCCCCCTGGCTGGAGGAGTGTTCCCCCTGCCTGGAGGAGTGTTCCCCCTGGCTGAGGAGTGTTGCCCCTGGATGGAGGAGTGTTGCCCTGGCTGGAGGAGTGTTCCCCTGGCTGGAGGAGTGTCCCCCTGGCTGGAGGAGTGTTCCCCTGGCTGGAGGAGTGTTGCCCCTGCCTGGAGGAGTGATGCCCCTGGCTGGAGGAGTGTTCCCCCTGGCTGGAGGAGTGTTCCCCCTGCCTGGAGGAGTGTTCCCCCTGGCTGGAGGAGTGTTCCCCTGCCTGGAGGAGTGTTCCCCTGGCTGGAGGAGTGTTCCCCTGGATGGAGGAGTGATGCCCCTGGCTGGAGGAGTGTTCCCCCTGGCTGGAGGAGTGGTACCCCTGGCTGGAGGAGTGTTCCCCTGGATGGAGGAGTGGTCCCCTGCCTGGAGGAGTGTTCCCCCTGGCTGGAGGAGTGTTCCCCTGGATGGAGGAGTGGTCCCCTGGTTGGAGGAGTGTTCCCCTGGATGGAGGAGTGGTCCCCTGGTTGGAGGAGTGGTCCCCTGGTTGGAGGAGTGTTCCCCCTGGCTGGAGGAGTGTTGCCCCTGCCTGGAGGAGTGTTCCTCCTGGCTGGAGGAGTGTTCCCCCTGGCCTGGAGGAGTGTTCCCCCTGGCTTGAGGAGTGTTCCCCTGCCTGGAGGAGTGTTGCCCTGGCTGGAGGAGTGTTCCCCCTGGCTGGAGGAGTGTTCCCCCTGCCTGGAGGAGTGTTCCCCCTGGCTGGAGGAGTGTTCCCCTGGCTGGAGGAGTGGTCCCCTGGCTGGAGGAGTGTTCCCCCTGGATGGAGGAGTGGTCCCCCTGGCTGGAGGAGTGTTCCCCTTGCTGGAGGAGTGTTCCCCCTGGTTGGAGGAGTGTTCCCCTGGCTGGAGGAGTGTTGCCCCTGCCTGGAGGAGTGTTCCCCCTGGCTGGAGGAGTGTTCCCCCTGCCTGGAGGAGTGTTCCCCTGGCTGAGGGGTGTTGCCCCTCCCTGGAGGAGTGTTGCCCTGGCTGGAGGAGTGTTCCCCTGGCTGGAGGAGTGTTCCCCCTGGCTGGATGAGTGTTCCCCTGGCTGGAGGAGTTGTCCCCTGGCTGGAGGAGTGTTCCCCCTCCTGGAGGAGTGTTCCCCCTGGCTGGAGGAGTGTTGCCCCTGCCTGGAGGAGTGTTCCCCTGGCTGGAGGAGTGTTCCCCTGGCTGGAGGAGTGTTCCCCTGGCTGGAGGAGTGTTCCCCCTGGATGGAGGAGTGTCCCCTGGTTGGAGGAGTGGTCCCCTGGATGGAGGAGTGGTCCCCTGGCTGGAGGAGTGTTCCCCCTGGTTGGAGGAGTGGTCCCCTGGTGGAGGAGTGTTGCCCCTGCCTGGAGGAGTGTTCCCCCTGGCTGGAGGAGTGTTGCCCCTGCCTGGAGGAGTGTTCCCCTGCCTGGAGGAGTGTTCCCATGGCTGGAGGAGTGTTCCCCTGGCTGGAGGAGTGTCCCCTGGCTGGAGGAGTGTTCCCCCTGGATGGAGGAGTGGTCCCCTGGTTGGAGGAGTGTTCCCCTGGATGAAGGAGTGATACCCTGGCTGGAGGAGTGTTCCCCTGGCTGGAGGAGTGTTTCCCCTGGATGGAGGAGTGTTACCCTGGCTGGAGGAGTGTTCCCCTGGATGGAGGAGTGGTCCCCTGGCTGGAGGAGTGTTCCCCCTGGCTGGAGGAGTGTTCCCCCTGGTTGGAGGAGTGTTCCCCCTGGCTGGAGGAGTGTTGTCCCCTGCCTGGAGGAGTGTTCCCCTGGCTGGAGGAGTGTTCCCCCTGCCTGGAGGAGTGTTCCCCCTGGCTGGAGGAGTGTTGCCCCTCCCTGGAGGAGTGTTGCCCTGGCTGGAGGAGTGTTCCCCTGGCTGGAGGAGTGGTCCCCCTGGCTGGATGAGTGTTCCCCTGGCTGGAGGAGTGGTCCCCTGGCTGGAGGAGTGTTCCCCCTGGCCTGGAGGAGTGTTCCCCTGGCTTGAGGAGTGTTGCCCCTGCCTGGAGGAGTGTTGCCCTGGCTGGAGGAGTGTTCCCCTGGCTGGAGGAGTGTTCCCCTGGCTGGAGGAGTGGTCCCCCTGGCTGGAGGAGTGTTCCCCTGGATGGAGGAGTGGTCCCCATGGTTGGAGGAGTGGTCCCCCTGGATGGAGGAGTGGTCCCCCTGATTGGAGGAGTGTTCCCCCCCTGGTTGGAGGAGTGTTCCCCTGGTTGGAGGAGTGGTCCCCCTGGTTGGAGGAGTGTTGCCCCTGCCTGGAGGAGTGTTCCTCCTGGCTGGAGTAGTGTTGCCCCTGCCTGGAGGAGTGTTCCCCTGCCTGGAGGAGTGTTCCCATGGCTGGAGGAGTGTCCCCCTGGCTGGAGGAGTGTTCCCCCTGGATGGAGGAGTGGTCCCCTGGTTGGAGGAGTGTTCCCCCTGGATGAAGGAGTGATACCCTGGCTGGAGGAGTGTTCCCCTGGCTGGAGGAGTGTTTCCCCAGGATGGAGGAGTGATACCCTGGCTGGAGGAGTGTTCCCCTGCCTGGAGGAGTGTTCCCATGGCTGACTCCCTGGCTGGAGTAGTGTTCCTCCTGCCTGGAGGAGTGATGCCCCTGCCTGGAGGAGTGTTGCCCCTACCTGGAGGAGTTTTGCCCCTGCCTGGAGGAGTGTTGCCTCTGCCTGGAGGAGTGTTGCCCCTGCCTGGAGGAGTGTTCCTCCTGGCTGGAGGAGTGGTCCCCCTGCCTGGAGGAGTGTTGCCCCTGCCTGAAGGAGTGATGCCCCTGGCTGGAGGAGTGTTCCCCCTGGCTGGAGGAGTGTTCCCCCTGCCTGGAGGAGTGTTGCCCCTGCCTGGAGGAGTGTTGCCCCTGCCTGGAGGAGTATTGCTCCTGCCTGAAGGAGTGTTGCCCCTGCCTGGAGGAGTGTTGCCCCTGCCTGGAGGAGTGTTGTCCCTGCCTGGAGGAGTGTTGCCCCTGCCTGGAGGAGTATTGCCCTGCCTGGAAGGAGTGTTGCCCCTGCCTGGAGGAGTGTTGCCCCCTGCCTGGAGGAGTGTTGCCCCTGCCTGGAGGAGTGTTGCCCCTGGCTGGAGGAGTGTTCCCCCTGGCTGGAGGAGTGTTCCCCTGCCTGGAGGAGTGTTCCCCTGGCTGGAGGAGTGTAGCCCCTGCCTGGAGGAGTGTTCCCCTGGCTGGAGGAGTGTTCCCCCTGGATGGAGGAGTGATGCCCCTGGCTGGAGGAGTGTTCCCCTGGCTGGAGGAGTGGTCCCCTGGCTGGAGGAGTGTTCCCCTGGATGGAGGAGTGGTCCCCCTGCCTGGAGGAGTGTTCCCCTGGCTGGAGGAGTGTTCCCCCTGGATGGAGGAGTGGTCCCCCTGGTTGGAGGAGTGTTCCCCCTGGTTGGAGGAGTGTTCCCCCTGGTTGGAGGAGTGGTCCCCCTGGTTGGAGGAGTGTTCCCCCTGGCTGGAGGAGTGTTGCCCCTGCCTGGAGGAGTGTTCCTCCTGGCTGGAGGAGTGTTGCCCCTGCCTGGAGGAGTGTTCCCCCTGGCTGGAGGAGTGTTGCCCCTGCCTGGAGGAGTGTTCCCATGGCTGGAGGAGTGTTCCCCTGGCTGGAGGAGTCGTCCCCCTGGCTGGAGGAGTGTTCCCCCTGCCTGGAGGAGTGGTCCCCTGGCTGGAGGAGTGTTCCCCTGGATGGAGGAGTGGTCCCCTGGCTGGAGGAGTGTTCCCCTGGCTGGAGGAGTGTTCCCCCTGGATGGAGGAGTGGTCCCCCTTGTTGGAGGAGTGTTCCCCCTGCCTGGAGGAGTGTTCCCCTGGCTGGAGGAGTGTTCCCCCGCCTGGAGGAGTGTTCCCCTGGCTTGAGGAGTGTTGCCCCTGGCTGGAGGAGTGGTCCCCTGGCTGGAGGAGTGTTCCCCCTGGATGGAGGAGTGGCCCCCTGGCTGGAGGAGTGTTCCCCTGGCTGGAGGAGTGTTCCCCTGGTTGGAGGAGTGTTCCCCTGGCTGGAGGAGTGTTGCCCCTGCCTGGAGGAGTGTTCCTCCTGGCTGGAGGAGTGTTCCCCCGCCTGGAGGAGTGTTCCCCTGGCTTGAGGAGTGTTGCCCCTCCCTGGAGGAGTGTTGCCCTGGCTGGAGGAGTGTTCCCCTGGCTGGAGGAGTGTCCCCCTGGCTGGAGGAGTGTTCCCCTGGCTGGAGGAGTGGTCCCCCTGGCTGGAGGAGTGTCCCCCTGGCTGGAGGAGTGTTCCCCTGGATGGAGGAGTGTCCCCATGGTTGGAGGAGTGGTCCCCCTGGATGGAGGAGTGGTCCCCTGATTGGAGGAGTGTTCCCCTGGTTGGAGGAGTGGTCCCCCTGGTTGGAGGAGTGTTGCCCCTGCCTGGAGGAGTGTTCCCCTGGCTGGAGGAGTGTTGCCCCTGCCTGGAGGAGTGTTCCCCTGCCTGGAGGAGTGTTCCCTGGCTGGAGGAGTGTTCCCCTGGCTGGAGGAGTGTTCCCCTGGCTGGAGGAGTGTTCCCCTGGATGGAGGAGTGGTCCCCTGGTTGGAGGAGTGTTCCCCCTGGATGAAGGAGTGTTCCCCTGGCTGGAGGAGTGTTGCCCCTGCCTGGAGGAGTGTTGCCCTGGCTGGAGGAGTGTTCCCCCTGGCTGGAGGAGTGTTCCCCTGGCTGGAGGAGTGGTCCCCTGGCTGGAGGAGTGTTCCCCTGGATGGAGGAGTGGTCCCCATGGTTGGAGGAGTGGTCCCCCTGGATGGAGGAGTGGTCCCCCTGATTGGAGGAGTGTTCCCCTGGTTGGAGGAGTGTTCCCCCTGGTTGGAGGAGTGGTCCCCTGGTTGGAGGAGTGTTGCCCCTGCCTGGAGGAGTGTTCCCCCTGGCTGGAGTAGTGTTGCCCCTGCCTGGAGGAGTGTTCCCCTGCCTGGAGGAGTGTTCCCATGGCTGGAGGAGTGTCCCCCTGGCTGGAGGAGTGTTCCCCTGGATGGAGGAGTGGTCCCCCTGGATGAAGGAGTGATACCCTGGCTGGAGGAGTGTTCCCCTGGCTGGAGGAGTGTTTCCCCCGGATGGAGGAGTGATACCCTGGCTGGAGGAGTGTTCCCCTGCCTGGAGGAGTGTTCCCATGGCTGACTCCCTGGCTGGAGTAGTGTTCCCCTGGCTGGAGGAGTGTTCCTCCTGCCTGGAGGAGTGATGCCCCTGCCTGGAGGAGTGTTGCCCCTACCTGGAGGAGTTTTGCCCCTGCCTGGAGGAGTGTTGCCTCTGCCTGGAGGAGTGTTGCCCCTACCTGGAGGAGTGTTCCTCCTGGCTGGAGGAGTGGTCCCCCTACCTGGAGGAGTGTTGCCCCTGCCTGAAGGAGTGATGCCCCTGGCTGGAGGAGTGTTCCCCTGGCTGGAGGAGTGTTCCCCCTGCCTGGAGGAGTGTTGCCCCTGCCTGGAGGAGTGTTGCCCCTGCCTGGAGGAGTGTTGCCCCTGCCTGGAGGAGTGTTGCCCCTGTCTGGAGGAGTGTTGCCCCTGCCTGGAGGAGTGTTGTCCCTGCCTGGAGGAGTGTTGCCCCTGCCTGGAGGAGTGTTGCCCCTGCCTGAAGGAGTGTTGCCCCTGCCTGGAGGAGTGTTGCCCCTGGTTGGAGGAGTGTTGCCCCTGGCTGGAGGAGTGGTCCCCCTGCCTGGAGGAGTGTTGCCCCTGGCTGGAGGAGTGTTCCCCCTGGCTGGAGGAGTGTTGCCCCTGGCTGGAGGAGTGGTCCCCCTGCCTGGAGGAGTGTTGCCCCTGCCTGGAGGAGTGTTGCCCCTGCCTGGAGGAGTGTTGCCCTGCCTGGAGGAGTGTTGCCCCTGTCTGGAGGAGTGTTGCCCCTGCCTGGAGGAGTGTTGTCCCCTGCCTGGAGGAGTGTTGCCCCTGCCTGGAGGAGTATTGCCCCTGCCTGGAGGAGTGTTGCCCCTGCCTGGAGGAGTGTTGCCCCTGCCTGGAGGAGTGTTGCCCCTGCCTGGAGGAGTGATGCCCCTGGCTGGAGGAGTGTTCCCCTGGCTGGAGGAGTGTTCCCCCTGCCTGGAGGAGTGTTCCCCTGGCTGGAGGAGTGTTCCCCTGCCTGGAGGAGTGTTCCCCTGGCTGGAGGAGTGTTCCCCCTGGATGGAGGAGTGATGCCCCTGGCTGGAGGAGTGTTCCCCCTGGCTGGAGGAGTGGTCCCCTGGCTGGAGGAGTGTTCCCCCTGGATGGAGGAGTGTTCCCCCTGGCTGGAGGAGTGTTCCCCCTGGCTGGAGGAGTGTTCCCCTGATGGAGGAGTGGTCCCCCTGGTTGGAGGAGTGTTCCCCCTGGATGGAGGAGTGGTCCCCTGGTTGGAGGAGTGGTCCCCCTGGTTGGAGGAGTGTTCCCCCTGGCTGGAGGAGTGTTGCCCCTGCCTGGAGGAGTGTTCCCCCTGGCTGGAGGAGTGTTCCCCCTGCCTGGAGGAGTGTTCCCCTGGCTGGAGGAGTGTTGCCCCTGGCTGGAGGAGTGTTCCCCTGCCTGGAGGAGTGTTCCCATGGCTGGAGGAGTGTCCCCCTGGCTGGAGGAGTGTTCCCCCTGGATGGAGGAGTGGTCCCCCTGGTTGGAGGAGTGTTCCCCCTGGATGGAGGAGTGATACCCTGGCTGGAGGAGTGTTCCCCCTGGCTGGAGGAGTGTTTCCCCCTGGATGGAGGAGTGTTGGCTGGAGGAGTGTTCCCCTGCCTGGAGGAGTGTTCCCCCTGGCTGGAGGAGTGTTGCCCCTGCCTGGAGGAGTGTTCCCCCTGGCTGGAGGAGTGTTGCCCCTGCCTGGAGGAGTGTTCCCCTGCCTGGAGGAGTGTTCCCCTGGCTGGAGGAGTGGTCCCCCTGGCTGGAGGAGTGTTCCCCCTGGATGGAGGAGTGGTCCCCCTGGTTGGAGGAGTGTTCCCCCTGGATGAAGGGGTGATACCCTGGCTGGAGGAGTGTTCCCCCTGGCTGGAGGAGTGTTTCCCCAGGATGGAGGAGTGATGCCCCTGGCTGGAGGAGTGTTCCCCCTGCCTGGAGGAGTGTTCCCATGGCTGACTCCTGGCTGGAGTAGTGTTCCCCCTGGCTGGAGGAGTGTTCCCCCTGCCTGGAGGAGTGATGCCCCTGCCTGGAGGAGTGTTGCCCCTGCCTGGAGGAGTGTTGCCCCTGCCTGGAGGAGTGTTGCCCTGCCTGGAGGAGTGTTGCCCCTGCCTGGAGGAGTGTTCCCCCTGGCTGGAGGAGTGGTCCCCTGCCTGGAGGAGTGTTGCCCCTGCCTGGAGGAGTGATGCCCCTGGCTGGAGGAGTGTTCCCCTGGCTGGAGGAGTGTTCCCCCTGCCTGGAGGAGTGTTGCCCCTGCCTGGAGGAGTGTTGCCCCTGCCTGGAGGAGTGTTGCCCCTGCCTGGAGGAGTGTTGCCCCTGTCTGGAGGAGTGTTGCCCCTGCCTGGAGGAGTGTTGTCCCTGCCTGGAGGAGTGTTGCTCCTGCCTGAAGGAGTGTTGCCCCTGCCTGGAGGAGTGTTGCCCCTGCCTGGAGGAGTATTGCCCCTGCCTGGAGGAGTGTTGCCCCTGCCTGGAGGAGTGATGCCCCTGGCTGGAGGAGTGTTCCCCCTGGCTGGAGGAGTGTTCCCCCTGCCTGGAGGAGTGTTCCCCCTGGCTGGAGGAGTGTAGCCCCTGCCTGGAGGAGTGTTCCCCTGGCTGGAGGAGTGTTCCCCCTGGATGGAGGAGTGATGCCCCTGGCTGGAGGAGTGTTCCCCTGGCTGGAGGAGTGGTACCCCCTGGCTGGAGGAGTGTTCCCCTGGATGGAGGAGTGGTCCCCTGCCTGGAGGAGTGTTCCCCTGGCTGGAGGAGTGTTCCCCTGGATGGAGGAGTGGTCCCCTGGTTGGAGGAGTGTTCCCCCTGGATGGAGGAGTGGTCCCCTGGTTGGAGGAGTGGTCCCCTGGTTGGAGGAGTGTTCCCCCTGGCTGGAGGAGTGTTGCCCCTGCCTGGAGGAGTGTTCCTCCTGGCTGGAGGAGTGTTCCCCCGCCTGGAGGAGTGTTCCCCTGGCTGAGGAGTGTTGCCCCTGCCTGGAGGAGTGATGCCCCTGGCTGGAGGAGTGTTCCCCCGCCTGGAGGAGTGTTCCCCTGGCTTGAGGAGTGTTGCCCCTGCCTGGAGGAGTGTTGCCCTGGCTGGAGGAGTGTTCCCCTGGCTGGAGGAGTCGTCCCCCTGGCTGGATGAGTGTTCCCCTGGCTGGAGGAGTGGTCCCCTGGCTGGAGGAGTGTTCCCCTGGATGGAGGAGTGGTCCCCCTGGCTGGAGGAGTGTTCCCCTGGCTGGAGGAGTGTTCCCCCCTGGAGGAGTGGTCCCCCTTGTTGGAGGAGTGTTCCCCTGCCTGGAGGAGTGTTCCTCCTGGCTGGAGGAGTGTTCCCCCCTGCCTGGAGGAGTGTTCCCCTGGCTTGAGGAGTGTTGCCCTGGCTGGAGGAGTGGTCCCCTGGCTGGAGGAGTGTTCCCCCTGGATGGAGGAGTGGTCCCCCTGGCTGGAGGAGTGTTCCCCTGGCTGGAGGAGTGTTCCCCTGGTTGGAGGAGTGTTCCCCTGGCTGGAGGAGTGTTGCCCCTGCCTGGAGGAGTGTTCCTCCTGGCTGGAGGAGTGTTCCCCCGCCTGGAGGAGTGTTCCCCTGGCTTGAGGAGTGTTGCCCCTCCCTGGAGGAGTGTTGCCCTGGCTGGAGGAGTGTTCCCCTGGCTGGAGGAGTGTCCCCTGGCTGGATGAGTGTTCCCCTGGCTGGAGGAGTGGTCCCCCTGGCTGGAGGAGTGTTCCCCCTCCTGGAGGAGTGTTCCCCTGGCTTGAGGAGTGTTGCCCCTGCCTGGAGGAGTGTTCCCCTGGCTGGAGGAGTGTTCCCCTGGCTGGAGGAGTGTTCCCCTGGCTGGAGGAGTGGTCCCCTGGCTGGAGGAGTGTTCCCCCTGGATGGAGGAGTGGTCCCCATGGTTGGAGGATGGTCCCCTGGATGGAGGAGTGGTCCCCTGGCTGGAGGAGTGTTGCCCCTGCCTGGAGGAGTGTTCCTCCTGGCTGGAGTAGTGTTGCCCCTGCCTGGAGGAGTGTTCCCCTGCCTGGAGGAGTGTTCCCCTGCCTGGAGGAGTGTTCCCCTGGCTGGAGGAGTCGTCCCCTGGCTGGAGGAGTGTTCCCCTGGATGGAGGAGTGGTCCCCCTGGTTGGAGGAGTGTTCCCCCTGGATGAAGGAGTGATACCCTGGCTGGAGGAGTGTTCCCCTGGCTGGAGGAGTGTTTCCCCAGGATGGAGGAGTGATACCCTGGCTGGAGGAGTGTTCCCCCTGGATGGAGGAGTGGTCCCCTGGCTGGAGGAGTGTTCCCCCTGGCTGGAGGAGTGTCCCCCTGGTTGGAGGAGTGTTCCCCCTGGCTGGAGGAGTGTTGCCCCTGCCTGGAGGAGTGTTCCTCCTGGCTGGAGGAGTGTTCCCCCTGCCTGGAGGAGTGTTCCCCTGGCTTGAGGAGTGTTGCCCCTCCCTGGAGGAGTGTTGCCCTGGCTGGAGGAGTGTTCCCCTGGCTGGAGGAGTGTCCCCCTGGCTGGATGAGTGTTCCCCTGGCTGGAGGAGTGGTCCCCTGGCTGGAGGAGTGTTCCCCCTGCCTGGAGGAGTGTTCCCCCTGGCTGGAGGAGTGTTGCCCCTGCCTGGAGGAGTGTTGCCCTGGCTGGAGGAGTGTTCCCCTGGCTGGAGGAGTGTTCCCCTGGCTGGAGGAGTGGTCCCCCTGGCTGGAGGAGTGTTCCCCCTGGATGGAGGAGTGGTCCCCATGGTTGGAGGAGTGGTCCCCCTGGATGGAGGAGTGGTCCCCCTGATTGGAGGAGTGTTCCCCCTGGTTGGAGGAGTGTTCCCCTGGTTGGAGGAGTGGTCCCCTGGTTGGAGGAGTGTTGCCCCTGCCTGGAGGAGTGTTCCTCCTGGCTGGAGTAGTGTTGCCCCTGCCTGGAGGAGTGTTCCCCCTGCCTGGAGGAGTGTTCCCATGGCTGGAGGAGTCGTCCCCTGGCTGGAGGAGTGTTCCCCCTGGATGGAGGAGTGGTCCCCCTGGTTGGAGGAGTGTTCCCCCTGGATGAAGGAGTGATACCCTGGCTGGAGGAGTGTTCCCCCTGGCTGGAGGAGTGTTTCCCCAGGATGGAGGAGTGATACCCTGGCTGGAGGAGTGTTCCCCTGCCTGGAGGAGTGTTCCCATGGCTGACTCCCTGGCTGGAGTAGTGTTCCTCCTGCCTGGAGGAGTGATGCCCCTGCCTGGAGGAGTGTTGCCCCTACCTGGAGGAGTTTTGCCCCTGCCTGGAGGAGTGTTGCCTCTGCCTGGAGGAGTGTTCCTCCTGCCTGAAGGAGTGTTCCTCCTGGCTGGAGGAGTGGTCCCCATGCCTGGAGGAGTGTTGCCCCTGCCTGAAGGAGTGATGCCCCTGGCTGGAGGAGTGTTCCCCTGGCTGGAGGAGTGTTCCCCCTGCCTGGAGGAGTGTTGCCCCTGCCTGGAGGAGTGTTGCCCCTGCCTGGAGGAGTGTTGCCCTGCCTGGAAGGAGTGTTGCCCCTGTCTGGAGGAGTGTTGCCCCTGCCTGGAGGAGTGTTGCCCCTGCCTGGAGGAGTGATGCCCCTGGCTGGAGAAGTGTTCCCCCTGGCTGGAGGAGTGTTCCCCCTGCCTGGAGGAGTGTTCCCCCTGGCTGGAGGAGTGTAGCCCCTGCCTGGAGGAGTGTTCCCCTGGCTGGAGGAGTGTTCCCCTGGATGGAGGAGTGATGCCCCTGGCTGGAGGAGTGTTCCCCTGGCTGGAGGAGTGGTACCCTGGCTGGAGGAGTGTTCCCCTGGATGGAGGAGTGGTCCCCCTGCCTGGAGGAGTGTTCCCTTGCTGGAGGAGTGTTCCCCTGGCTGGAGGAGTGGTCCCCTGGCTGGAGGAGTGTTCCCCTGGATGGAGGAGTGGTACCCTGGCTGGAGGAGTGTTCCCCTGGATGGAGGAGTGGTCCCCTGGTTGGAGGAGTGGTCCCCCTGGTTGGAGGAGTGGTCCCCTGTTTGGAGGAGTGTTCCCCCTGGCTGGAGGAGTGTTGCCCCTGCCTGGAGGAGTGTTGCCCTGGCTGGAGGAGTGTTCCCCTGGCTGGAGGAGTGGTCCCCTGGCTGGAGGAGTGTTCCCCCTGGATGGAGGAGTGGTCCCCCTGGCTGGAGGAGTGTTCCCCTGGCTGGAGGAGTGTTCCCCCTGGATGGAGGAGTGGTCCCCCTTGTTGGAGGAGTGTTCCCCTGGATGGAGGAGTGGTCCCCTGGTTGGAGGAGTGGTCCCCTGGTTGGAGGAGTGGTCCCCCTGTTTGGAGGAGTGTTCCTCCTGGCTGGAGGAGTGATGCCCCTGGCTGGAGGAGTGTTCCCCTGGCTGGAGGAGTGTTGCCCCTGCCTGGAGGAGTGTTCCTCCTGGCTGGAGGAGTGTTCCCCCGCCTGGAGGAGTGTTCCCCTGGCTTGAGGAGTGTTGCCCCTGCCTGGAGGAGTGTTGCCCTGGCTGGAGGAGTGTTCCCCTGGCTGGAGGAGTGGTCCCCTGGCTGGAGGAGTGTTCCCCCTGGATGGAGGAGTGGTCCCCTGGCTGGAGGAGTGTTCCCCTGGCTGGAGGAGTGTTCCCCTGGATGGAGGAGTGGTCCCCCTGTTGGAGGAGTGTTCCCCTGGATGGAGGAGTGGTCCCCTGGTTGGAGGAGTGGTCCCCTGGTTGGAGGAGTGGTCCCCTGTTTGGAGGAGTGTTCCCCCTGGCTGGAGGAGTGTTGCCCGTGCCTGGAGGAGTGTTCCTCCTGGCTGGAGGAGTGATGCCCCTGGCTGGAGGAGTGTTCCCCCTGGCTGGAGGAGTGTTGCCCCTGCCTGGAGGAGTGCTCCCCTGGCTGGAGGAGTGTTGCCCCTGCCTGGAGGAGTGTTCCCCTGGCTGGAGGAGTGTTGCCCCTGCCTGGAGGAGTGTTCCCATGGCTGGAGTAGTGTTCCCCTGGCTGGAGGAGTCATCCCCCTGGCTGGAGGAGTGTTCCCCCTGGATGGAGGAGTGGTCCCCCTGGTTGGAGGAGTGTTCCCCTGGATGAAGGAGTGGTCCCCCTGGTTGGAGGAGTGTTTCCCCTGGTTGGAGGAGTGGTCCCCCTGGTTGGAGGAGTGTTCCCCTGGCTGGAGGAGTGTTCCCCATGGCTGGAGGAGTGGTCCCCCTGGCTGGAGGAGTTTTCCCCTGGATGGAGGAGTGTTCCCCTGGCTGGAGGAGTTTTCCCCCTGGATGGAGGTGGTCCCCCTGGCTGGAGGAGTTTTCCCCTGGATGGAGGAGTGTTCCCCTGGCTGGAGGAGTGTTCCCCCTGGATGGAGGAGTGGTCCCCCTGGCTGGAGGAATGGCCCCCAGGTTGGAGGAGTGTTCCCCCTGGCTGGAGGAGTGTTCCCCTGGATGGAGGAGTGTTCCCCTGGCTGGAGGAGTGGTCCCCTGGCTGGAGGAGTTTTCCCCTGGATGGAGGAGTGTTTCCCCTGGATGGAGGAGTGTTCCCCTGGCTGGAGGAGTGTTCCCCTGGCTGGAGGAGTGGTCCCCTGGCTGGAGGAGTTTTCCCCCTGGATGGAGGAGTGTTCCCCTGGCTGGAGGAGTGTTCCCCTGGCTGGAGGAGTGGTCCCCCTGGCTGGAGGAGTGGCCCCCCTGGTTGGAGGAGTGTTCCCCTGGCTGGAGGAGTGTTCCCCTGGATGGAGGAGTGTTCCCCCTGGATGGAGGAGTGGTCCCCCTGGCTGGAGGAGTGTTCCCCCTGGATGGAGGAGTGTTCCCCTGGATGGAGGAGTGTTCCCCTGGCTGGAGGAGTGTTCCCCTGGCTGGAGGAGTGTTCCCCTGGCTGGAGGAGTGTTCCCCCTGGCTGGAGGAGTGTTGCCCCTGGCTGGAGGAGTGGTCCCCCTGCCTGGAGGAGTGTTGCCCCTGCCTGGAGGAGTGTTACCCCTGCCTGGAGGAGTGTTGCCCCTGGCTGGAGGAGTGGTCCTCCTGCCTGGAGGAGTGTTGCCCCTGCCTGGAGGAGTGTTACCCCTGCCTGGAGGAGTGTTGCCCCTGGTTGGAGGAGTGTTGCCCCTGGCTGGAGGAGTGTTGCCCCTGGCTGGAGGAGTGGTCCCCCTGCCTGGAGGAGTGTTCCCCTGGCTGGAGGAGTTTCCCCCTGGTTGGAGGAGTGTTCCCCTGGCTGGAGGAGTGTTCCCCTGGCTGGAGGAGTGTTCCTCCTGCCTGGAGGAGTGTTGCCCCTGCCTGGAGGAGTGTTGCCCCTGCCTGGAGGAGTGTTGCCCCTGGCTGGAGGAGTGTTGCCCCTGGCTGGAGGAGTGTTGCCCCTGGCTGGAGGAGTGTTGCCCCTGGCTGGAGGAGTGATGCCCCTGGCTGGAGGAGTGTTCCCCCTGGCTGGAGGAGTGTAGCCCCTGCCTGGAGGAGTGTTCCCCTGGCTGGAGGAGTGTTCCCCCTGGATGGAGGAGTGTTCCCCTGGCTGGAGGAGTGTTCCCCTGGCTGGAGGAGTGGTCCCCCTGGCCGGAGGAGTGTTCCCCCTGGATGGAGGAGTGGTCCCCCTGTTGGAGGAGTGTTCCCCTGGATGGAGGAGTGGTCCCCCTGGTTGGAGGAGTGGTCCCCCTGGTTGGAGGAGTGGTCCCCTGTTTGGAGGAGTGTTCCCCCTGGCTGGAGGAGTGTTGCCCCCTGCCTGGAGGAGTGTTCCCCTGGCTGGAGGAGTGTTGCCCCTGGCTGGAGGAGTGTTCCCCTGGCTGGAGGAGTGTTGCCCCTGCCTGGAGGAGTGTTCCTCCTGGCTGGAGGAGTGTTGCCCCTGCCTGGAGGAGTGTTCCCCTGGCTGGAGGAGTGTTGCCCCTGCCTGGAGGAGTGTTCCCATGGCTGGAGTAGTGTTCCCCTGGCTGGAGGAGTCGTCCCCCTGGCTGGAGGAGTGTTCCCCCTGGATGGAGGAGTGGTCCCCCTGGTTGGAGGAGTGTTCCCCTGGATGAAGGAGTGGTCCCCCTGGTTGGAGGAGTGTTCCCCCTGGTTGGAGGAGTGGTCCCCCTGGTTGGAGGAGTGTTCCCCTGGCTGGAGGAGTGTTCCCCTGGCTGGAGGAGTGGTCCCCCTGGCTGGAGGAGTTTCCCCCTGGATGGAGGAGTGGTCCCCCTGGCTGGAGGAGTTTTCCCCCTGGATTGAGGAGTGTTCCCCTGGCTGGAGGAGTTTTCCCCTGGATGGAGGAGTGTTCCCCTGGTTGGAGGAGTGGTCCCCCTGGATGTAGGAGTGTTCCCCTGGTTGGAGGAGTGGTCCCCCTGGATGGAGGAGTGTTCCCCCTGGATAGAGGAGTGTTCCCCCTGGCTGGAGGAGTATTGCCCCTGGATGAAGGAGTGGTCCCCTTAAGGGAGGAGTGTTCCCCTGGCTGGAGGAGTGTTCCCCTTGGATGTAGGAGTGTTCCCCTGCCTGGAGGAGTGTTGCCCCTGCCTGGAGGAGTGTTCCCCCTGGCTGGAGGAGTGTTGCCCCTGGCTGGAGGAGTGTTGCCCCTGGCTGGAGGAGTGTTGCCCCTGGCTGGAGGAGTGTTCCCCCTGGCTGGAGGAGTGTTCCCCCTGGATGGAGGAGTGGTCCCCTGGTTGGAGGAGTGGTCCCCTGCCTGGAGGAGTGTTCCCCTGGCTGGAGGAGTGTTCCCCTGGAGGAGTGGTCCCCTGGCTGGAGGAGTGTAGCCCCTGCCTGGAGGAGTGTTCCCCTGGCTGGAGGAGTGTTCCCCTGGATGGAGGAGTGGTCCCCCTGGTTGGAGGAGTGGTCCCCTGCCTGGAGGAGTGTTCCCCTGGCTGGAGGAGTGTTCCCCTGGCTGGAGGAGTGGTCCCCTGGCTGGAGGAGTGTTCCCCCTGGCTGGAGGAGTGTTCCCCCTGGATGGAGGAGTGGTCCCGCTTGTTGGAGGAGTGTCCCCCTGGATGGAGGAGTGGTCCCCCTGGTTGGAGGAGTGGTCCCCTGGTTGGAGGAGTGGTCCCCCTGTTTGGAGGAGTGTTCCCCTGGCTGGAGGAGTGTTGCCCGTGCCTGGAGGAGTGTTCCTCCTGGCTGGAGGAGTGATGCCCCCTGGCTGGAGGAGTGTTCCCCCTGGCTGGAGGAGTGTTGCCCCTGCCTGGAGGCGTGTTCCTCCTGGCTGGAGGAGTGTTGCCCCTGCCTGGAGGAGTGTTCCTCCTGGCTGGAGGAGTGTTCCCCCTGCCTGGAGGAGTGTTCCCCCTGGCTGGAGGAGTGTTCCCCTGGCTGGAGGAGTCCCCCTGGCTGGAGGAGTGTTCCCCTGGATGAAGGAGTGGTCCCCTGGTTGGAGGAGTGTTCCCCTGGTTGGAGGAGTGGTCCCCTGGTTGGAGGAGTGTTCCCCCTGGCTGGAGGAGTGTTCCCCTGGCTGGAGGAGTGGTCCCCTGGCTGGAGGAGTTTTCCCCTGGATGGAGGAGTGGTCCCCCTGGCTGGAGGAGTTTTCCCCCTGGATGGAGGAGTGTTCCCCTGGCTGGAGGAGTTTTCCCCCTGGATGGAGGAGTGGTCCCCTGGCTGGAGGACTTTTCCCCCTGGATGGAGGAGTGTTCCCCTGGCTGGAGGAGTGTTCCCCTGGATGGAGGAGTGGTCCCCTGGCTGGAGGAGTGGCCCCCTGGTTGGAGGAGTGTTCCCCCTGGCTGGAGGAGTGTTCCCCCTGGATGGAGGAGTGTTCCCCTGGCTGGAGGAGTGGTCCCCTGGCTGGAGGAGTTTTCCCCCTGGATGGAGGAGTGTTCCCCCTGGATGGAGGAGTGTTCCCCTGAATGGAGGAGTGTTCCCCTGGCTGGAAGAGTGGCCCCCTGGCTGGAGGAGTGGTCCCCCTGGCTGGAGGAGTTTTCCCCCTGGATGGAGGAGTGTTCCCCTGGCTGGAGGAGTTTTCCCCCTGGATGGAGGAGTAGTCCCCCTGGCTGGAGGAGTTTTCCCCCTGGATGGAGGAGTGTTCCCCTGGCTGGAGGAGTGTTCCCCCTGGATGGAGGAGTGGTCCCCCTGGCTGGAGGAGTGGCCCCCTGGTTGGAGGAGTGTTCCCCTGGCTGGAGGAGTGTTCCCCCTGGATGGAGGAGTGGTCCCCTGGCTGGAGGAGTGGCCCCCTGGTTGGAGGAGTGTTCCCCCTGGCTGGAGGAGTGTTCCCCCTGGATGGAGGAGTGGTCCCCCTTGTTGGAGGAGTGGCCCCCTGGTTGGAGGAGTGTTCCCCCTGGATGGAGGAGTGTTCCCCCTGGCTGGAGGAGTGGTCCCCCTGGTTGGAGGAGTGGTCCCCTGGCTGGAGGAGTGTTCCCCCTGGATGGAGGAGTGTTCCCCCTGGCTGGAGGAGTGGTCCCCCTGGATGGAGGAGTGTTGTTTCTGGACTACAACACCATGGTTCCCGAGTGTTCCCCCTGGATGGAGGAGTGTTCCCCTGCCTGGAGGAGTGTTCCCCTGGCTGGAGGAGTGTTCCCCTGGCTGGAGGAGTGTTCCCCCCCTGGCTGGAGGAGTGTTGCCCCTGGCTGGATGGGCTGGAGGAGTGTTCCCCCTGGATGGAGGAGTGTTCCCCTGGCTAGAGGAGTGTTCCCCTGGATGGAGGAGTGGTTCCCCTGGCTGGAGGAGTGTTCCCCTGGCTGGAGGAGTGTTCCCCTGCCTGGAGGAGTGTTCTTTCTGGACTACAACACCATGGTTCCCGAGGAGTGGATTGCGAATCACTGACCTAAAACATGGCTGGGTCTCCAGAAGCTGACAGTATTGGATGTTTATGGTGCTGCAGCCGAGGAAAATATCTGAGAGCATCCGTTTGTTGTGATGACGGCTTCATCTTTATTACATAGAAGATGAGGGAGCCTGAAATATAGAGTTATGGCTATATAGTGACTCTGTGTGTGTGTGTTGTTGAGAGTAAAGGGTCCCGGTGGAGCTCGTGGTTCCAGGGAAGAGAAGGACGCCTCAGGCATTGGTCATCTTCAGAGGAGCAGAGGTTTATCCCTGACAGCAGGCCTGAACATCACTAAAACATGTTACAATGGACTCACGCCTTTCTGTCTCCTCTCCTCCCCTCCTCCCCGCTCCTCAACCCTCCTCTCCTCTCCCCTCACATCCTCTCCTCCTCTCCTCCTCTCATCTCCTCTCCCCTCACATCCTCTCCTCCCCTCCTCTCCTCCCTGCCCCTCTCCTCCTCTCATCCCCCCTCTCCCTCCTCTCCTCTCATTTCATCTTCCCCTCCCTCCCTCCCTCCCTCCCTCCCTCCCTCCCTCCCTCCCTCCCTCCCTCCCTCCCTCTCCTCTAGCTTCCTCTCTTCACCCCTCTCCCTCCTCCCCTCATTCATCTAACTTCATTTTGTCTCCCCTCCTGTCCCACTCCACTCCCTCCCTCCCTCCCTCTCCTCTAGCTGCCTCTCCCCTTCTCTCCCCTCCTATCCTATCCTCTCCCCTCCTCTCCCACTCCACCCATCCTCTCCCCTTCCTCCCTCCCTTCCTCTCCTCTAGCTGCCTCTCCCCTCCCCTCCTCATCCTCATGTGGATGTAACCAATAACATCTGCTAACCATGTGACCAATAACATCTGCCAACCATGTGACCAATAACATCTGCCAACCATGTGACCAATAACATCTGCCAACCATTTGACCAATAACATCTGCTAACCATGTGACCAATAACATCTGCCAACCATTTGACCAATAACATCTGCCAACCATTTGACCAATAACATCTGCCAACCATTTGACCAATAACATCTGCCAACCATTTGACCAATAACATCTGCCAACCATGTGACCAATAACATCTGCCAACCATTTGACCAATAACATCTGCCAACCATTTGACCAATAACATCTGCCAACCATGTGACCAATAACATCTGCCAACCATGTGACCAATAACATCTGCCAACCATTTGACCAATAACATCTGCCAACCATTTGACCAATAACATCTGCCAACCATGTGACCAATAACATCTGCCAACCATTTGACCAATAACATCTGCCAACCATGTGACCAATAACATCTGCCAACCATTTGACCAATAACATCTGCCAACCATTTGACCAATAACATCTGCCAACCATTTGACCAATAACATCTGCCAACCATGTGACCAATAACATCTGCCAACCATTTGACCAATAACATCTGCTAACCATGTGACCAATAACATCTGCCAACCATTTGACCAATAACATCTGCCAACCATTTGACCAATAACATCTGCCAACCATGTGTATGTGACCAATAACGTTTGATTTGATTTGAAGCTCCATGCGTGTTCAGTACGACAGCCACTGGATCAACAGATGCCCTTCAGGGTCATCCTAAACCATGCTTGTGGTTTTGCACAATATGCTATTGATTATATTCAGAACTAACCAACAGGTAAACAGGCACTTTTCTCTCAGGTTGCTCGACGAGGTCTGGGATTGACAGACGGGTCATGAAATACACACCACACACACACAGTCATGATAACCACAAACACACAAACTATGGAAGAAAGGAAGAAGAGTTATTGCTGGTGGATCCTGTGACATATGTTCACATTTTTATGCACCAAAACCCACATATTAAAGATCTCTATGTGTAACATGTCTTCATCTCTGTCTCGATCACTTCCCCCATTCTGTTCTCTTACTCATCTCCTCTTTCACCATGTCTTGTTTTCTCTCTCCTGTCTCCTCTCTCTCTACCCCTATCCCCAGTCCACATCTGCTAAGCAACAGTTCCACTGTGTTAAGAACAACGTGTCTCTCTCAGCCTGGTCTCTCAGCCTGGTCTCTCAGCCTGGTCTCTCAGCCTGGTCCCTCAGCCTGGTCCTCAGCCTGGTCTCTCAGCCTGGTCCTCAGCCTGGTCCTCAGCCTGGTCTCTCAGCCTGGTCCCTCAGCCTGGTCTCCCTCAGCCTGGTCCCTCAGCCTGGTCTCTCAGCCTGGTCTCTCAGCCTGGTCCTCAGCCTGGTCCCTCAGCCTGGTCCCTCAGCCTGGTCCCTCAGCCTGGTCCCTCAGCCTGGTCCCTCAGCCTGGTCTCTCAGCCTGGTCTCTCAGCCTGGTCTCTCAGCCTGGTCTCTGGTCATACATAAGAGGCTTTGTTGTGCCTTCTTCACCACGCTGTCTGTGTGGGTGGTCCATTTCTGTTTGTCAGTGATGTGTACTGCAAGGAACTTGAAGCTTTCCACCTTCTCCACTGTGGTCCCGTCGATGTAGGTAGGGGAGTGCACCCTTTGCTGTTTCCTGAAGTTCACGATCATCTCCTTTGTTTTGTTGACGTTGAGTGAGAGGTTGTTTTCCAGGCACCACACTCCCAGAGCCCTCACCTCCTCCCTGTAGGCTGTCTCGTCATCTTTGGTAATCAAGCCTACATTTGGGACAGAGGCTCCGTCAGAACACACACAGACCTGCCACAGGCTCACACAACAGTGTGGCTCACGAAATCACTCTCTCTGGGAATTAAATGACCTTTGTAATAAATGATCTGGAATATGTCAGATCTCAGCCCAAGTACTCACTCTGTGTCAACAACAACTTGCATGCGTCAGACAAAAAAAAAAGAGAGAGAGGCACGGAAAGACAAAGAGAGAGAGAGAGATACTCAACATGAGCTCCTGATATATTCATATTTCTTTGTTTTTAGAATGAGATAAACACTCTAATCGAAAAAAAAACTTCCAGACAAGAAGTGATGAACAACAACTCTATTCATTCAGAATAGGAAAAAAAGTAACTTTGCACCTCAAGTGAAGAAGTTTTGACTGTAGCTAGGTACACAACAAAGACCTAGCCAGCAGACTAACAAGCTAGCCAGAAGAAACGAGCTAGAACAAACCTAGCAAGGGGAGTTAATACAACTACATCAAAGACCAAACTGAGTGAGTCAACCAAAAAGGAGCAAGGCCTCTAACTTTAAACATATCTTCTGTTTTTTTTTGTGTGTGAAGATTTGTCACTCTTTTTGCTGGTTTTTGAACTAAATTAGAGCTAGCTATCAACAGCAGCAGACGAACAAACAGGTTGCTATGGCAACGGGGCAGGACAGAGCAGCAGCAGCAGAGCCCACAGGCACCATGTCCCCACTTCCCCTCAGCGCTGAATCCATCCTCTACCCTCCAGAGTACACATAATGACACAACGAGGAAAGCTTTTAAACAGAAACTACTAAAGGGGAGGCCAGAAACCCTTTTCACAGACCTCTACAAAAACGGTGACGTGAGTAATCTCATCTTCCTCACTGACCAGCCAAATGCCTGGCGCTCAGCAGTCTGCTCTCACTACCCATCCACAAAGACAGAGGGACTCTGTAATGGGTGGAAGCTGAAAGTCAAAGAGACAGACGACCCTGACAGCACCATGATAACAATCAACCTCTACAAGACTGTCATGGTGCAAGGCAACATTAGGCTGTTTGAAACAGACTTTCAGACCAATAAGGAGAGAGCAGAGAGAGAGCAGGACACCACCAATGACATGCCCTCCCACAAGACAAACTCCACCAGCACCACCCTCAAATCAAATCAAATCAAATTTTATTTGTCACATACACATGGTTAGCAGATGTTAATGCGAGTGTAGCGAAATGCTTGTGCTTCTAGTTCCGACAATGCAGTAATAACGAACAAGTAATCTAACTAACAATTCCCAAAAAAAAACTACTGTCTTATACACAGTGTAAGGGGATAAAGAATATGTACATAAGGATATATGAATGAGTGATGGTACAGAGCAGCATAGGCAAGATACAGTAGATGATATCGAGTACAGTATATACATATGAGATGAGTATGTAAACCAAGTGGCATAGTTAAAGTGGCTAGTGATACATGTATTACATAAGGATGCAGTCGATGATATAGAGTACAGTATCTACGTATGCATATGAGATGAATAATGTAGGGTAAGTAACATTATATAAGGTAGCATTGTTTAAAGTGGCTAGTGATATATTTACATCATTTCCCATCAATTCCCATGATTAAAGTGGCTGGAGTAGAGTCAGTGTCATTGACAGTGTGTTGGCAGTAGCCACTCAATGTTAGTGGTGGCTGTTTAACAGTCTGATGGCCTTGAGATAGAAGCTGTTTTTCAGTCTCTCGGTCCCAGCTTTGATGCACCTGTACTGACCTCGCCTTCTGGATGACAGCGGGGTGAACAGGCAGTGGCTCGGGTGGTTGATGTCCTTGATGATCTTTATGGCCTTCCTGTAGCATCGGGTGGTGTAGGTGTCCTGGAGGGCAGGTAGTTTGCCCCCGGTGATGCGTTGTGCAGACCTCACTACCCTCTGGAGAGCCTTACGGTTGAGGGCGGTGCAGTTGCCATACCAGGCGGTGATACAGCCCGCCAGGATGCTCTCGATTGTGCATCTGTAGAAGTTTGTGAGTGCTTTTGGTGACAAGCCAAATTTCTTCAGCCTCCTGAGGTTGAAGAGGCGCTGCTGCGCCTTCCTCACGATGCTGTCTGTGTGAGTGGACCAATTCAGTTTGTCTGTGATGTGTATGCCGAGGAACTTAAAACTTGCTACCCTCTCCACTACTGTTCCATCGATGTGGATGGGGGGTGTTCCCTCTGCTGTTTCCTGAAGTCCACAATCATCTCCTTAGTTTTGTTGACGTTGAGTGTGAGGTTATTTTCCTGACACCACACTCCGAGGGCCCTCACCTCCTCCCTGTAGGCCGTCTCGTCGTTGTTGGTAATCAAGCCTACCACTGTTGTGTCGTCCGCAAACTTGATGATTGAGTTGGAGGCGTGCGTGGCCACGCAGTCGTGGGTGAACAGGGAGTACAGGAGAGGGCTCAGAACGCACCCTTGTGGGGCCCCAGTGTTGAGGATCAGCGGGGAGGAGATGTTGTTGCCTACCCTCACCGCCTGGGGGCAGCCCGTCAGGAAGTCCAGTACCCAGTTGCACAGGGCGGGGTCGAGACCCAGGGTCTCGAGCTTGATGACGAGCTTGGAGGGTACTATGGTGTTGAATGCCGAGCTGTAGTCGATGAACAGCATTCTCACATAGGTATTCCTCTTGTCCAGATGGGTTAGGGCATTCAAGAAGAACTACGCATATAAGGCCCTGCCCCGCCCCCCTTTCGGAAAAGCTGACCACGACTCCATTTTGTTGATCCCTGCCTACAGACAGAAACTAAAACAAGAAGCTCCCACGCTGAGGTCTGTCCAACGCTGGTCCGACCAAGCTGACTCCACACTCCAAGACTGCTTCCTCCAGCACCACCTCACCCCCAGTCTCCCCACCCTCACCCCTACTCTCCCCACCCAAAAAGGCACATCCAGCACCACCCTCACCCCTACTCTCCCCACCCAAAAGGCACATCCAGCACCACCTCACCCCCAGTCTCCCCACCCAAAAAGGCACATCCAGCACCACCCGCACCCCTACTCTCCCCACCCAAAAGGCACATCCAGCACCACCTCACCCCCAGTCTCCCCACCCAAAAGGCACATCCAGCACCACCCTCACCCCTACTCTCCCCACCCAAAAAGGCACATCCAGCACCTCTCTTCCCACCATAGTGGAGGACACGCCCCAGGAGAAGAGCGACCCCCTCAGTTCCGAGCAGGCTCAGGCCCTCCTCACCACCATGGCTGACATGAGGGATGAGTTCACCAGACTGGAGGGGGTCCTCCTCACCACCATGGCTGGGATGAGTTCACCAGACTGGAGGGGGAGGTGGCCCTCCTCACCACCATGGCTGCCATGAGGGATGAGTTCACCAGACTGGAGGGGGTCCTCCTCACCACCATGGCTGGGATGAGTTCACCAGACTGGAGGGGGAGGTGGTCCTCCTCACCACCATGGCTGCCATGAGGGATGAGTTCACCAAACTGGAGGGGTTCCTCCTCACCACCATGGCTGCCATGAGGGATGAGTTCACCAGACTGGTGGGGGAGGTGGTCCTCCTCACCACCATGGCTGCCATGAGGGATGAGTTCACCAGACTGGAGGGGGTCCTCCTCACCACCATGGCTGCCATGAGGGATGAGTTCACCAGACTGGAGGGGGGGGGGTCCTCCTCACCACCATGGCTGCCATGAGGGATGAGTTCACCAGACTGGAGGGGGAGGTGGTCCTCCTCACCACCATGGCTGCCATGAGGGATGAGTTCACCAGACTGGAGGGGGAGGTGGCCCTCCTCACCACCATGGCTGCCATGAGGTATGAGTTCACCAGACTGGAGGGGGAGGTGGCCCTCCTCACCACCATGGCTGCCATGAGGTATGAGTTCACCAGACTGGAGGGGGAGGAGGCCCTCCTCACCACCATGGCTGCCATGAGGGATGAGTTCACCAGACTGGAGGGGGGGGTCCTCCTCACCACCATGGCTGCCATGAGGGATGAGTTCACCAGACTGGAGGGGGAGGGGTCCTCCTCACCACCATGGCTGCCATGAGGGATGAGTTCACCAGACTGGAGGGGGAGGTGGTCCTCCTCACCACCATGGCTGCCATGAGGGATGAGTTCACCAGACTGGAGGGGAGGTGGTCCTCCTCACCACCATGGCTGCCATGAGGGACGAGTTCACCAGACTGGAGGGGGTCCTCCTCACCACCATGGCTGCCATGAGGGATGAGTTCACCAGACTGGAGGTGGTCCTCCTCACCACCATGGCTGCCATGAGGGATGAGTTCACCAGACTGGAGGGGGAGGTGGTCCTCCTCACCACCATGGCTGCCATGAGGGATGAGTTCACCAGACTGGAGGGGGAGGGGGTCTTGCTGAGGGAGAGTGTGAGCAAACCGCAACCAGACAACCACACCTTAGAGGAGCTCCTAACCAAGGTGAGGACAGAGCAGGACAGCAGATAGCAGACAGCCCTCCTCCCCAACCCACAGAACAGCCTCCCACTGACAGCGGCACCGGCACAGACAAGCCACACCCCAGCTCCAAAACCCACCAGCCCCCCCTCTGCCCCCTCCAGTCCAGAAGAAACACTGGCTGACATCGTCCTGTTGATGGTCTCAAATGGGAAGTTTGTTCAGGAGAAGACACAAAAGGAGAAAGGTGTGGTGCCCAACAACGCAGAGTGCCATGGCGCTGCTTGATAAGGCCCATCTCGGGTAGCCAAGCCACATAATCATACATACCGGAAGCAACGACCTGCGTGCTCAGCGGGAGAGGGTGGCCACTTCCCTACGAGGAGTGATTGAGAAGGCCTCCGCAATCTTATGGAGCCAGGGTTAGAGACAGGGTTATAGAGCCAGGGTTATAGAGCCAGGGTAATGGAGCCAGGGTTATAGAGCCAGGGTCAGGGTTATAGAGCCAGGGTTATTAAAGCCAGGGTTATAGTGCCAGGGTCAGGCTTACAGAGCCAGGGTTATAGAGTCAGGGTCGGGGTTATAGAGCCAGGGTCAGGGTTATAGAGCCAGGGATATAGAGTCAGGGTTATAGAGGCAGTGTTATAGAGGCAGTGTTATAGAGCCAGGGTCAGGGTTATAGAGCCAGGGTTATAGAGCCAGGGTCAGGGTTATAGAGCCAGGGTCAGGGTTATAGAGTCAGGGTCAGGGTTATAGAGCCAGGGTCAGGGTTATGGAGTCAGGGACAGGGTTATAGAGCCAGGGTCAGGGTTATAGAGCCAGGGTTATAGAGCCAGGGTCAGGGTTATAGAGTCAGGGTCAGGGTTATAGAGCCAGGGTTATGGAGCCAGGGTTAGAGACAGGGTTATAGAGCCAGGGTTATAGAGCCAGGGTAATGGAGCCAGGGTTATAGAGCCAGGGTCAGGGTTATAGAGCCAGGGTTATAGAGTCAGGGTTATAGTGCCAGGGTCAGGCTTACAGAGCCAGGGTTATAGAGTCAGGGTCAGGGTTATAGAGCCAGGGTCAGGGTTATAGAGCCAGGGATATAGAGTCAGGGTTATAGAGGCAGTGTTATAGAGGCAGTGTTATAGAGCCAGGGTCAGGGTTATAGAGCCAGGGTTATAGAGCCATGGTCAGGGTTATAGAGCCAGGGTCAGGGTTATAGAGTCAGAGTCAGGGTTATAGAGCCAGGGTTATAGAGTCAGGGTCAGGGTTATAGAGCCAGGGTCAGGGTTATGGAGTCAGGGACAGGGTTATAGAGCCAGGGTCAGGGTTATAGAGCCAGGGTTATAGAGCCAGGGTCAGGGTTATAGAGTCAGGGTCAGGGTTATAGAGTCAGGGTTATAGAGCCAGGGTCAGGGTTATAGAGTCAGGGTCAGGGTTATAGAGCCAGGGTTATAGAGCCAGGGTCAGGGTTATAGAGCCAGGGGCAGGGTTATAGAGCCAGGGTTATAGAGCCAGGGTCAGGGTTATAGAGCCAGGGTCAGGGTTATAGAGCCAGGGTTATGGAGTCAGGGTTATAGAGCCAAGGTTATAGAGCCAGGGTCATGGAGCCAGGGTTATAGAGCCAGGGTTATAGAGCCAGGGTTATAGAGCCAGGGGTATAGAGTCAGGGTTATAGAGCCAGGGTTATAGAACCAGGGTCATAGAGCCAGGGTTATGGAGCCAGGGTCAGGGTTATAGAGTCAGGGTTATAGAGCCAGGGTTATGGAGCCAGGGTTATAGAGCCAGGGTTACAGAGCCAGGGTTACAGAGCCAGGGTTACAGAGCCAGGGTTATAGAGCCAGGGCCAGGGTTATAGAGCCAGGGTTATAGAGCCAGGGTTATAGAGTCAGGGTTATAGAGCCAGGGTCAGGGTTATAGAGCCAGGGTCAGGGTTATAGAGCCAGGGTTATAGAGCCAGGGTCAGGGTTATAGAGTCAGGGTCAGGGTTATAGAACCAGGGTCAGGGTTATGGAGCCAGGGTTATAGAGCCAGGGTTATAGAGCCAGGGTTATAGAGCCAGGGTCAGGGTTATAGAGCCAGGGTTATAGAGCCAGGGCCAGGGTTATAGAACCAGGGTCAGGGTTATAGAGTCAGGGTTATAGAGCCAGGGTCAGGGTTATAGAACCAGAGTCAGGGTAGCAGAGCTACGCACAGGCTGTGAGAGGAGCAACTGGCCCAGCCCCCACCAACCAAATGAGTGACATTAAACACATGCTGAGTCTACTATGCTCACATGTGATAGGCCGAGGGTCATGGATGCTCACATGTGATAGGCCGAGGGTCATGGTAAGATGAGCACAAGAACTCCACCATCCTCACACTACACCCACCCAAGTGGCATGACACAAATGCTATTTTAAATGATAAACAAATCCATTTGCATAATGAGAGTTTACTTTAATTGAAAAATCCTATTTTAATAACACTGCCTCTAAAACCCTGGCTCCATAACCCTGACCCTGGAACTGGAATATAACCCTGGCTCTATAACCCTGACCCTGGCTCCATAACCCTGACCCTGGCTCTATAACCCTGACTCTATAACCCTGGCTCTATAACCCTGACTCTATAACCCTGGCTCTATAACCCTGGCTCTATAACCCTGGCTGTATAACCCTGGCTCTATAACCCTGGCTCTATAACCTGACTCTATAACCCTGACCCTGGTTCTATAACCCTGACCCTGGCTCTATAACCCTGGCTCTATAACCCTGGCTCTATAACCCTGGCTCTATAACCCTGACCCCGGCTCTATAACCCTGGCTCTATAACCCTGACCCTGGCTCTATAACCCTGGCTCTATAACCCTGACCTGGCTCTATAACCCTGGCTCTATAACCCTGACCCTGGCTCCATAACCCTGACCCTGGTTCTATAACCCTGACCCTGGTTCTATAACCCTGACCCTGGCTCGATAACCCTGACTCTGGTTCTATAACCCTGACTCTGGGTCTATAACCCTGGCTCTATAACCCTGGCTCTATAACCCTGGCTCTATAACCCTGGCTCTATAACCCTGACTCTATAACCCTGACCCTGGTTCTATAACCCTGACCCTGGCTCTATAACCCTGGCTCTATAACCCTGGCTCTATAACCCTGACCCCGGCTCTATAACCCTGGCTCTATAACCCTGACCCTGGCTCTATAACCCTGGCTCTATAACCCTGACCCTGGCTCCATAACCCTGACCCTGGTTCTATAACCCTGACCCTGGTTCTATAACCCTGACCCTGGCTCTATAACCCTGGCTCTATAACCCTGACCCTGGCTCTATAACCCTGGCCCTGGCTCTATAACCCTGGCTCTATAACCCTGACCCTGGCTCTATAACCCTGACCCTGGCTCTATAACCCTGGCTCTATAACCCTGGCTCTATCACCCTGGTTCTATAACCCTGACTCTGACTCTATAACCC
>NC_056436.1:89501908-89566908 GCF_018296145.1 Oncorhynchus tshawytscha | reverse complement strand
GACTGACTGGCTGAATGACTAACTGAAAGACTGACTGGCTGAATGACTAACTGAAAGACTGACTGGCTGAATGACTAACTGAAAGACTGACTGGCTGAATGACTAACTGAAAGACTGACTGGCTGAATAACTAACTGAAAGACTGACTGGCTGAATGACTAACTGAAAGACTGACTCGCTGAATAACTAACTGAAAGACTGACTGGCTGAATAACTAACTGAAAGACGGACTGGCTGAATGACTAACTGAAAGACTGACTGGCTGGTTGACTAACTGAAAGACTGATTGGCTAACTGGCTAATGAGAGACTGACTGACTAGCTGAATGACTAACTGAAAGACTGACTGGCTGAATGACTAACTGAAAGACTGACTGGCTGGTTGACTAACTGAAAGACTGACTGGCTGGTTGACTAACTGAAAGACTGACTGGCTGAATGACTAACTGAAAGACTGACTGGCTGAATGACTAACTGAAAGACTGACTGGCTGAATGACTAACTGAAAGACTGACTGGCTGAATAACTAACTGAAAGACTGACTGGCTGAATGACTAACTGAAAGACTGACTGGCTGAATGACTAACTGAAAGACTGACTGGCTGGTTGACTAACTGAAAGACTGACTGGCTGAATGACTAACTGAAAGACTGACTGGCTGAATGACTAACTGAAAGACTGACTGGCTGAATGACTAACTGAAAGACTGACTGGCTGAATGACTAACTGAAAGACTGACTGGCTGAATAACTAACTGAAAGACTGACTGGCTGAATGACTAACTGAAAGACTGACTGGCTGAATGACTAACTGAAAGACTGACTGGCTGGTTGACTAACTGAAAGACTGACTGGCTGAATGACTAACTGAAAGACTGACTGGCTAACTGGCTAATGAGAGACTGACTGGCTAACTGGCTAATGAGAGACTGACTGGCTGAATGACTAATTGACTGGCTGACTGATTGACTGACTAATTAAATGGAAGACTGGGTGACTGATTGACTGACTGATTAAAGAGCTAGATGGAAGGCTGGCTGACTGGTTAAAGAGCTAGACGGAAGGCTGGCTGACTGATTGACTGACTAGTTAAAGAGCTAGATGGAAGGCTGGCTGACTGGTTAAAGAGCTAGACGGAAGGCTGGCTGACTGATTGATCGACTAGTTAAAGAGCTAGACGGAAGGCTGGCTGACTGGTTAAAGAACTAGACGGAAGGCTGGCTGACTGGTTAAAGAGCAAGACGGAAGGCTGGCAGACTGGTTAAAGAGCTAGACGGAAGGCTGGCTGACTGGTTAAAGAGCTAGACGGAAGGCTGGCTGACTGGTTAAAGAGCTAGACGGAAGGCTGGCTGACTGGTTAAAGAGCTGGAAGGCTGGCTGGCTGGTTAAAGAGCTAGACGGAAGGCTGGCTGACTGGTTAAAGAGCTAGACGGAAGGCTGGCTGACTGGTTAAAGAGCTAGACGGAAGGCTGGCTGACTGGTTAAAGAGCTAGACGGAAGGCTGGCTGACTGGTTAAAGAGCTAGACGGAAGGCTGGCTGACTGGTTAAAGAGCTAGACGGAAGGCTGGCTGGCTGGTTAAAGAGCTAGACGGAAGGCTGGCTGACTGATTGACTGACTGACTGGTTAAAGGTGGAAGGTCTGTGACTAAATGGCACCCTGTTTCCTTCATAGTGCACTACTTTTGACCACTAGATACATAGGAAATAGGATGCCATTTGGGATTCGTCCAAGAGGTCCTTTCCTTGTGGAGTAGACGACAAGACTTGACTCCACATTTCTCTCTCTCTCTCCTCCTATCTCTCTCTTCAGAGAAGAACATATGTGAGTAATCTGTTGAACAAATGTCGGTTTTAGACGGTGTTCCTCCGTGCACACGGCTCCTCTAAAGCTGAAGGGCAGATGAATTATCACTATCTCTACACACTGTGACCAGCCAGCTGGGCTAACAGGCCAAGGAAAGCAGGTGCTGAAATGTAACACCCTTACCTAAATTCACATGCATCTGTCCGTGTCTTCACCCCACCCCACTTCTTCCTCCGACCCATGACCCCAGCGCAGCATGGCCCTGAACACAGTCTTCGTTGTGTGCGTGTGTGCGTGTGTGTGTGTGTCGAGGCGGAGGGACCACCTGTGTCTAAGAGGAGACCTCGGCTGTTATGTCTCTGCTACGGAATATAATAACAAGGATAACAGATCCAGCTCTGCAAATAACTCAGTGAGGAGATCATTTTCCGCCACGTGTCGCTCGCTAGACAAAAGGTAAAATAAGAACAGATGATATCATTTAATTCCTCTCATCCTCCTTCTTTCTTCTTCTGGGATCGAGGTTCTTGCTTTCTTTTTCTTCACATGAACTCCTGTCTCTCTCTCTGCTCTGCTGAGGGTGAGAGGACCTCCGTGGGAGGTCCTGGAATAACCATAACCACAGCAGGAGACCCTCCATACAGGTCTAGCAGTGTTAGAAGAGCAGGTTTGGGGTCTTCAGAGATAACCCTGTATGTTCTGTTCCCCTCTCTGTTAAAGGAGCAGGAGGACATGACTCAGGTTTGGGGTAATCAGAGATAACCCTGTATGTTCTGTTCCCCTCTCTGTTAAAGGAGCAGGAGGACATGACTCAGGTTTGGGGTAATCAGAGATAACCCTGTATGTTCTGTTCCCCTCTCTGTTAAAGGAGCAGGAGGACATGACTCAGGTTAGGGGTCTTCAGAGATAACCCTGTATGTTCTGTTCCCCTCTCTGTTAAAGGAGCAGGAGGACATGACTCAGGTTAGGGGTCCTCAGAGATAACCCTGTATGTTCTGTTCCCCTCTCTGTTAAAGGAGCAGGAGGACTTGACTCAGGTTAGGGGTCCTCAGAGATAACCCTGTATGTTCTGTTCCCCTCTCTGTTAAAGGAGCAGGAGGACATGACTCAGGTTATCACCTCTCTGTAGAGGAGACAGATGAAGTTGGTCTAACCCAAACAAACATCTCAGACAATTACCAGGGTTAGTTACCCTGACTCCTATCAGACTATTACCAGGGTTAGTTACACTGACTCCTATCAGACTATTACCAGGGTTAGTTACACTGACTCCTATCAGACTACTACCAGGGTTAGTTAGGTTTATACTGACTCATATCAGTCTATTACCAGGGTTAGTTAGGGTTATACTGACTCATATCAGTCTATTACCAGGGTTAGTTAGGGTTATACTGACTTATATCAGATTTTTACCAGGGTTAGTTAGGGTTACTCTGACCCCTTACATAGGTCATTTTGACAAGATGGACCCTTCCAAGATCATCAGGTTTGAGAAGGCCTTCCTTGGGACTTCCTAAGCCAGCAACAGGCCCTGCTCACCACCATCTTAACGACAGCTGATGCCAAACTGAAGGAGATTGTGTTGACCTTCCTGTCCCGCTTTGAGAAATGAGTGAAGCTGGTGGCTTATCATTATTGATGGATAACAATAGTTGTTCCACCTCTCCCCCACTAACTTGACCAAATTCAAAACAGTAATTTACTAGATACAAAGACATGATGGCTCACTGTTCAATGATGTCATTTCACTGCTAAGCTTTTCCATTTTACTAGTGAAAAAGTTATTGAAATGATTGGCTAATATCGAAAGGTTGTGTTATAAATGACCAATCAACTTCAATGAATGATGGATATGAATGGGGTATTCTGCCCGTGATAGAATTTAAAGACCTCAGTCTATTTCCATTGTGTTTTATTTCATTTTTCTTGGTTTGGTAATATTCTTAAAGTTCTTTAAGTTTAATATTTGTTAAGTTTAGTCACAAAATGTCTAAATGTACAGTATGTCAACCAATCAGCTGAGCAGCTTGACTTGTTTGCCACCTCTTTTGAATCATTTCTTTGAACGTTTGACTTCATCATCAATCCAGGAGGCTCTAACAGTTGTCTCAGTTAGTTTCTTAACAGGTGCTGGTCAACAACTGGCAGGTGCTGGTCAACAACTGGCAGGTGCTGGTCAACAACTGGCAGGTGCTGGTCAACAACTGGCAGGTGCTGGTCAACAACTGGCAGGTGCTGGTCAACAACTGGCAGGTGCTGGTCAACAGGTATAGTTTAACAAATACTTCCAATGCTTCGTCTGGATTCACTTCCTCATCAGACCAGCATATTTTACGTCTTCGTCTGGATTCACTTCCTCATCAGACCAGCATGTTTTACGTCTTCGTCTGGATTCACTTCCTCATCAGACCAGCATGTTTTACGTCTTCGTCTGGATTCACTTCCTCATCAGACCAGCATGTTTTACGTCTTCGTCTGGATTCACTTCCTCATCAGACCAGCATGTTTTACGTCTTCGTCTGGATTCACTTCCTCATCAGACCAGCATGTTTTACGTCTTCGTCTGGATTCACTTCCTCATCAGACCAGCATGTTTTACGTCTTCGTCTGGATTCACTTCCTCATCAGACCAGCATGTTTTACGTCTTCGTCTGGATTCACTTCCTCATCAGACCAGCATATTTTACGTCTTCGTCTGGATTCACTTCCTCATCAGACCAGCATGTTTTACGTCTTCGTCTGGATTCACTTCCTCATCAGACCAGCATGTTTTACGTCTTCGTCTGGATTCACTTCCTCATCAGACCAGCATGTTTTACGTCTTCGTCTGGATTCACTTCCTCATCAGACCAGCATGTTTTACGTCTTCGTCTGGATTCACTTCCTCATCAGACCAGCATGTTTTACGTCTTCGTCTGGATTCACTTCCTCATCAGACCAGCATGTTTTACGTCTTCGTCTGGATTCACTTCCTCATCAGACCAGCATGTTTTACGTCTTCGTCTGGATTCACTTCCTCATCAGACCAGCATGTTTTACGTCTTCATCTGGATTCCCTTCCTCATCAGACCAGCATGTTTTACGTCTTCATCTGGATTCACTTCCTCATCAGACCAGCATGTTTTACGTCTTCGTCTGGATTCACTTCCTCATCAGACCAGCATGTTTTACGTCTTCGTCTGGATTCACTTCCTCATCAGACCAGCATGTTTTACGTCTTCGTCTGGATTCACTTCCTCATCAGACCAGCATGTTTTACGTCTTCGTCTGGATTCACTTCCTCATCAGACCAGCATGTTTTACGTCTTCGTCTGGATTCACTTTTGTCATCAGACCAGCATGTTTTACGCCTTCAATGTCTGGCATTCATTTTCCTCATCAGACCAGCATGTTTTACGTCTTCGCCTGGATTCACTTCCTCATCAGACCAGCATGTTTTACGTCTTCGTCTGGATTCACTTCCTCATCAGACCAGCATGTTTTACGTCTGGATTCACTTCCTCATCAGACCAGCATGTTTTACGTCTTCTAGTTGGTTGACCAGCATGTTTTACGTCTGGGTCTGGATTCAGGCTTCCTCATCAGACCAGCATGTTTTACGTCTTCATCTGGATTCAGTGGTCATCAGACCAGCATGTTTTACGTGCCACCAGTCTGGATTCACTTCCTCATCAGACCAGCATGTTTTACGTCTTCGTCTGGATTCACTTCCTCATCAGACCAGCATGTTTTACGTAGGGATTCACTTCCTCATCAGACCAGCATGTTTTACGTCTTCGTCTGGATTCACTTCCTCATCAGACCAGCATGTTTTACGTCTTCGTCTGGATTCACTTCCTCATCAGACCAGCATGTTTTACGTCTTCAACAAACAGGAAAACGTTTTGTGTGATCTCTTTTAAATGACTTTAGGCCCAATGTTTGGCACTTTGATTTTCCTTGTTATTGCCACAATGTCATGGTCACTACAGCCGAAGGGAACTGATATTGTTTTGGAGCGAAGCCCTGCAGCATTAGTGAAGATGTGATCAATACAAGTGGATGGCACAGATCCAACACTATTGGTATACATTCTAGTTGGTTGAGTTAGTAACCTGGGTCATGTTACAGGCATTAGTCACATTTAGAAAGGAAATGTGTATCCTCCCGGGTGGCGCAGTGGTCTAGGACACTGCATCGCAGTGCTAGCTGTGCCACCAGAGACTCTGGGTTCGAGCCCAGGCTCTGTCGCAGCCGGCCGCGACCGGGAGGTCCGTGGGGCGATGCACAATTGGCCTAGCATCATCCGGATTAGAGAGGGTTTGGCGGGTAGGGATATCCTTGTCTCATTGCGCACTAGTGACTCCTATGGCGGGCTGGGCGCAGTGCACGCTTAAAAAGGGAGTTGGGCCTTTTCGCAGCACGCTTGAAGGGCTTCCGATTGTCCGAAATGGTTCCGAAAAGTCTTCTACTTTTGTCCTTCTCTGTAGTTGTCCAGAACTTTCCTTACATTCATTCTTGATGATGCCTCTTTGAAGCTAGGCTATTTAGCCGTATCGATGGTTTCCCAGTGGGGTGATCAGATTAGCAAAATACGATGGTTTGAGCAGAGTACCAGGATGGTCCAACTTAATTTCGCTTTTCGAAGATCTTCAATTAGAACAGCTAATCAGCCGTACCTGTGATTGTTTATTTTACCTTTATTTAACCAGGCAAGTCAGTTAAGAACAAATTCTTATTTTCAATGATGCCTGTTCAGGGGCAGAACGACAGATTCTGATTTGTACCATACATGACAGATTCAGATTTGTACCATACATTCTGTTGGTGATTCTTGAGAGTGCAGACCTGAGTTGTCCTCTTGAGTTACAACAGGGTGTTACCTCAACTACATGGTACCCCTGCAGATTGACTAGACACTTTAACTCCTACCTACAGTACATATTACTACCTGGTACCCCTACCTACATGTACAGATTACCTCAACTACCTGGTACTCCTGCAGATTGACTCAGTAATGGAACTCCTTGTATATAGCAATGTTACTACCTGGTACCCTGGGTATATAGCTGTGTAATTACCTCGTACCTGGTACTTCCTGTATATAGCCATGTTATTACCTGGTACTTCCTGTATATATAGCCATGTTATGATACTCCCTGTATATAGCCATGTTATTACCTGGTACTTCCTGTATATAGTCATATTATTACCTGGTACTCCCTGTACATAACCATGTTATTACCTGGTACTTCCTGTATATAGCCATGTTATTACCTGGTACTTCCTGTATATAGCCATGTTATGATACTCCCTGTATATAGCCATGTTATTACCTGGTACTCCCTGTACATAACCATGTTATTACCTGGTACTCCCTGAATATAGCCATGTCATTACCTGATACAACCTGTATATAGCCATATTATTACCTGGTACTCCCTGAATGTAGCCATGTTATTACCTGGCACTTCCTGTATATAGCCATGTTATTACCTGGTACTCCCAGTACATAGCCATGTCATTACCTCCCTGTAAATAGCCATGTTATTACCTGGTACTTCCTGTATATAGTCATATTATTACCTGGTACTCCCTGTACATAACCATGTTATTACCTGGTACTTCCTGTATATAGCCATGTTATTACCTGGTACTTCCTGTATATAGCCATGTTATTACCTGGTACTCCTGTATATAGTCATATTATTACCTGGTACTCCCTGTACATAACCATGTTATTACCTGGTACTTCCTGTATATAGCCATGTTATTACCTGGTACTTCCTGTACATAACCATGTTATTACCTGGTACTTCCTGTATATAGCCATGTTATTACCTGGTACTTCTTGTATATAGCCATGTTATTACCTGATACTTCCTGTACATAACCATGTTATTACCTGGTACTCCTGAATGTAGCCATGTTATTACCTGGCAGTTCCTGTATATAACCATGTTATTACCTGGTACTCCCAGTACATAGAATTACCTCCTGTAAATAGCCATGTTATTACCTGGTACTTCCTGTATATAACCATGTTATTACCTGGTACTCCCAGTATATAGCCATGTCATTACCTGGTACCCTGTATAAATAGCCATGTTATTACCTGTACTTCCTGTATATAGCCATGTTATTACCTGGTACTCCTGTATATAACCATGTTATTACCTGGTACTCCCTGTATATAGTCCATGTTATTACCTGGTACTTCCTGTATATAGCCATGTTATTACCTGGTACTTCCTGTATATAGCCATGTTACGATACTCCCTGTATATAGCCATGTTATTACCTGGTACTTCTTGTATATAGCCATGTTATTACCTGGTAGTTCCTGTACATAACCATGTTATTACCTGGTACTTCCTGTATATAGCCATGTTATTACCTGGTACTTCCTGTATATAGCCATGTTATGATACTCCCTGTATATAGCCATGTTATTACCTGGTACTTCCTGTATATAGTCATATTATTACCTGGTACTCCCTGTACATAACCATGTTATTACCTGGTACTTCCTGTATATAGCCATGTTATTACCTGGTACTTCCTGTATATAACCATGTTATTACCTGGTACTTCCTGTATATAGCCATGTTATTACCTGGTACTTCCTGTATATAGCCATGTTACGATAGTCCATGTATATAGCCATGTTATTACCTGGTACTTCCTGTATATAGTCATATTATTACCTGGTACTCCCTGTATATAACCATGTTATTACCTGGTACTTCCTGTATATAACCATGTTATTACCTGGTACTCCCTGTATATAGCCATGTCATTACCTGGTACTCCCTGTATATAGCCATGTCATTACCTCCCCGTATATAGCCATATTATTACCTGGTACTCCCTGAATATAGCCATGTTATTACCTGGCACTTCCTGTATATAGCCATGTTATTACCTGGTACTTCCTGTATATAGCCATGTTATTACCTGGTACTCCCTGTATATAACTATCGTTACTCATTACGTATATATTATATATATATCTATTAAGACACACCCCACCACACACACCACACCACACACACACCACACACACACACACACCACACACACCAAACACACCATACACAACACACACCACACACACACGTCAAACACCACAACGCACACACCAGCCACACACACCACAAAAACACACAACGCACACCACACACACACCATCCACACACACCATCCACACCACACACACACACACCACATAAACACACCACGCACATCACACACACCACATAAACACACCACGCACACCACACACACACACACACCACACACTGTATGTATGCTAGATACATGCAGTGCAGAGCTGGTTGTGGAGCTGGTGCTGCCTCACAGGAGGAGACATTGGGTGAGGGGAAATGATCATATTTGATGACATAAAACAATGACAGTTCAACAGCTTCATACACTGAATTTACAAGGACACAGACATGTCTGATGTTGGCAGAAAGCTTCAATTCTTGTTAATCTAACTGCACTGTCTAATTTACAGTAGCTATTACAGTGAACAAATACCATGCTATTGTTTGAGGAGAGTGCACAGTTATGAACTGGAAAAGTTATTAATAAACCAATTAGGCCCTTTAGGAGCAGTCTTGATACAACATTTTGAACAGAAATACAATGGTTCATTGGATCAGTCTAAACCGGTGCACACACACTAAAATCGGAATTGCACCTAAGCTGGAATAATACAGTGTCGCCTCATTTAAAAAACAATGGAACAAACAAAATAGTTTTTTTTCTTTGTATTATCTTTTACTAGATGTAATGTGTTATATTCTCTTACATTAATTTCACATTTCCACAAACTTTAAGGTGTATCCTTTCAAATGGCATCACAAAAATGCATATCCTTGCTTCAGGTCTTGAGCTACAGGAAGTTAGATTTGGGTATGTCATTGTAGGTCCGGAGCTACAGGAAGTTAGATTTGGGTATGTCATTGTAGGTCCTGAGCTACAGGAAGTTAGATTTGGGTATGTCATTGTAGGTCCTGAGCTACAGGAAGTTAGATTTGGGTATGTCATTGTAGGTCCTGAGCTACAGGAAGTTAGATTTGGGTATGTCATTGTAGGTCCTGAGCTACAGGAAGTTAGATTTGGGTATGTCATTGTAGGTCCTGAGCTACAGGAAGTTAGATTTTGGTATTGTCACTTTAGGTGGAAATTGGAGAAAAGAAGTGTCCAATCCTTAAGAGGTTTTAAGAACAAATTCGTATTTACAATGATGACCTACCAGAAGGCAAAAGGTCTCCTGTGGGGAGAAAAATAAAGGACAAAACACACATGACGACAAGAGAGACACCACAACACTACATAAAGAGAGACACCACAACACCACATAAAGAGAGACACCACAGCACTACATAAAGAGAGACACCACAGCACTACATAAAGAGAGACACCACAACACCACATAAAGAGAGACACCACAACACCACATAAAGAGAGACACCACAACACTACATAAAGAGAGACACCACAACACCACATAAAGAGAGACACCACAACACTACATAAAGAGAGACACCACAACACCACATAAAGAGAGACACCACAACACTACATAAAGAGAGACACCACAACACCACATAAAGAGAGACACCACAACACTACATAAAGAGAGACAACACAGCACTACATAAAGAGAGACACCACAGCACTACATAAAGAGAGACACCACAACACTACATAAAGAGAGACACCACAACACTACATAAAGAGAGACACCACAGCACCACATAAAGAGAGACACCACAACACTACATAAAGAGAGACACCACAACACAACATAAAGAGACACCACAGCACTACATAAAGAGAGACACCACATAAAGAGAGACACACAACATGACAACAACATGAGAGCACCACAACACTACATAAAGAGAGACACCACAACACCACATAAAGAGAGACACCACAACACTACATAAAGAGGACACCACAACACCACATAAAGAGACACCACAACACCACATAAAGAGACAACACAACATAAAGAGAGACACCACAACACTACATAAAGAGAGACACCACAACACCACACAAAGAGAGACAACACAACACTACATAAAGAGAGACACCACAACACTACATAAAGAGAGACACCACAACACTACATAAAGAGAGACACCACAACACCACATAAAGAGACACCACAACACTACATAAAGAGAGACCTAAGACAACAACTAACGTGGTAGAATCACAACATGACAACAACATGGTAGCAACATAACATGGTAGTAACACAACATGACAACAACATGGTAGCAACACAACATGGTAGCAGCACAACATGGTAGCAACACAACATGGTAGCAACACAACATGGTAGCAACACAACATGGTAGAAGCACAACATGGTAGCAGCACAACATGGTAGCAACACAACATGGTAGCAACACAACATGGTAGCGCCAGAACATGGTAGCAGCACAACATGGTATAAACACAACATGGTAGTAGCACAAAACATGGTAGCAGCATAACATGGTAGAAGCACAACATGGTGGCAGAACAACATGGTAGCAGCACAAAACATGGTACAAACATCATTGGACACAGACATGGTGTGCCATTCAGAGGGTGAATGGGCAAGACAAAAGTTTTAAGTGCCTTTGAACAGGGCATGGTAGTAGGTGCCAGGCACACCAGTTTGTGTCAAGAACTGCAATGCTGCTGGGTTTTTCACACTCAACAGTTTCCCGTGTGTATCAAGAATGGTCCACCACCCAATGAACATCCAGCCAACCTGACACAACTGTGGGTAGTGGAGTCAACAGAGAACCACGCTGCTCTCCCGAAGGCAGAGGCATAAAACCCCATTCAGACAAACAAAAAGGGGTTATGGGTATGCCCTCAAAAAGATGTCTCCTAAAGTTGACTGCATTATTCCATGTTTCTACATTATTTTCACTGCATCAGGGATAACGTACAAAGACCTTGACGCTTTACAGCCTTCAGTGTGTAAGCACTATTATATTTTAATTCAAAACAGCATTTATAAAGAACAACCAATGAGCAGCAGGTGCTTCTAATCAGTGTTGCCACTCATCTGCCAATCAGGAACGTGGCTTTTCTCATCTACCTGTATACAAGTAAGCCACAAAGAGATACAGAATTGTCGGGTACGGGAGCGAACACGAAGGGCAAGCATTGTACTCAACATTGTAGTCAATTTCCCTGACTAATTGAGTCTGTTCTGAGGGCAAAAGGGGGTGCAACTCAATATCAGGAAGGTGTTCCTAATGTTTTGTAAATTCAGTGTAGCTGTTGAACTGTCATCAAAGATGATACAGACAGACAGACAGACAGACAATGTCTCCTCTTGACAGACAGACAGACAGAACCAGCTCTGCACTGTATGTAGAGAGCAGCAGATCAGACAGACAGACAGACAGACAGACAGGAGAGCACAGACAGACAGACAGAGAGAGAGACAGACAGACAGACAGACAGACAGACAGACAGACAGACAGACAGACAGACAGACAGACAGAGAGACAGAGAGAGACAGACAGACAGACAGACAGACAGACAGAGAGAGAGACAGACAGACAGACAGAGAGAGAGAGAGAGTCAGGAGAGAGAGAGACAGAGAGAGAGAGACAGGACAGAGAGACAGACAGACAGACAGGAGAGACAGAGAGAGAGAGAGACAGACAGACAGACAGACAGACAGACAGACAGACAGACAGACAGACAGAGAGAGAGCAGAGACAGACAGACAGACAGACAGACAGACAGAGAGAGAGAGAGAGAGACAGACAGACAGGAGAGAGAGCGAGAGACAGACAGACAGACAGAGTGAGAGAGGCAGAGAGAGACAGAGAGAGAGAAAAAGAGAGAGCGAGAGAGAGACAGAGAGAAAGAGAGAGAGGCAGGTTAGAGAGAGAGAGAGAGGAGGTGGATATAAACGCTTTCATCCAAACTTCCAATTCTAAATTCCAGCGGCTCGAATATCACTCAGAACAGAAGACAGAGTTAATGACTGACTGCCTGCACCGTTATAAAATGGGACCGAGTTGAACGGAGATTTTCTGTTTGAAATCCGCAAAAGACATTAGGACGGGGCTTTTTGACTTTCTTTGAGTGAAGATAATAGAGGCACCCCCCTGCGGTCCAAACGGTGAAGAGTTATTTTAAGAGTTCTATATGGATGGATTGTGAACGGACTCATTGGTAGCCTGATGCAGTGAAACATGTAGTTTATCAACTCTGTGTCAACTTCCATCGGTGTTTTAACGATGATTGCGGCTTTCATTCCGGAATCTGTTCGTTATTTCAATGCACCACAAACTCTCACCAGAGTTTCCTGCTCTTGGTTCCGTGGTGGTTTTATCAGCAGAAAGCCACAGAGAGCCGAGCAGGGAGGTTGTCCTGCTACAGCCTGCCGAAGTGAAGAGTAGCTGTCTGGAATTGTTAGTTCAGAAGACTAGTGATCCTACAGCGGCATCAGGACGAGACAGTGGCAGAGCGACACAAACAAAGGCTGGATGACGCATTACATCGGGTAGCATACCTGCGCATGGGATTTGACTTTGTATGTTGCTTCCTTGATTCAACTGATATTTTAATTGCATTATCAGATCCCGTCAGTTGTGCGCCATGGCGGAGGTTGGGGGCTTTCTAGCGACACTCGACTTGGATTTACAGAGTTTCCCCGCACTAGGAAGTATGCCCTTGGCAGAGGCGCCAGCGGGGTTACTGGATGAGAGGCTGGGACAGATCGAGGGGAGGTTACAGCGAGGCTCGCTGACGGATTTCGAGCACCTTAAAGGGATTCTGCGGCGGAGGCAGCTGTACTGTCGAACCGGATTCCAGCTGGAGATATTCCCCAACGGGACCGTGTACGGGACAAGACAGGACCACAGCAGATTCGGTGAGCGTCCAACAATTGCATGTGAACTTGGTGCGGTTTTGTTTGCACGGGCCAAGAGCAACATCTTCTGCAACAACTTTTACATTTGAAACCTGGTTATTTATTTGACAGTTTTCCTTTCCCAAAGCGTTGGGTGCGATGATTGAGCTGCATTTTTTTCTGTCGTTCCCAGTAATATAGATGTGTCATATTTAACCGGTAACAGGACATGTGTCATATTTAACCGGTAACAGAAGGATTTTAATGCAGGCCATTCAACACCTATTATGTCTGCCTTCTCAGAATATGATTAGTCATTTTGCTGAAGGGTTTCAGGTGTGTGTCATCCAGTCAGCAGGACAGCCACATGCCTTCCTTCTCCAGGCCACCATGCCCCTAAGCGGGTGCAGGAGCGGCAGGCAGGTGGCTCCCGAGAGAGAGCTGGACAGGCAGTGGTCCGTGTCATGTTCTCTGTTTAACTGGTTCTAAGGGACCATACCGGCTCTCTCTCTGCTAATTCTACTATTAATACGAATCATTGGAGGTGTGGTTCCAATCACTATCACAGACACATGAGGTCACGGAGAAAACATGCACATTCTCTGCACCTCATGTCCATGCAGTCATTCTGCAGGTGCAGCACTCTGTTAGGCTCACTGCCTGCCTGAGAGAGAAAGAGAGATGGGGAGAGAGAGGGAGAGAGAGAGATGGGGGAGAGATGGGGAGAGAGAGGGAGAGGGGAGAGGGGGGAGAGATGGGGAGAGAGAGAGGGAGAGAGAGAGATGGGGGGAGAGATGGGGGAGAGAGGGGATGGGGGAGAGATGGGGAGAGAGAGGGATGGGGGAGAGAGGGGGGAGAGCGAGAGATGGGGGAGAGAGAGGGATGGGGGAGAGAGAGGGATGGGGGAGAGAGAGGGATGGGGGAGAGAGAGGGATGGGGGAGAGAGAGGGATGGGAGAGAGAGAGGGATGGGGAGAGAGAGATGGGGGAGAGAGAGGATGGGGGAGAGAGAGGGATGGGGGAGAGGGAGAGAGAGAGATGGGGGAGAGAGGGATGGGGAGAGAGAGGGATGGAGGGAGAGAGAGAGATGGGGAGAGAGAGGGATGGGGGAGAGAGAGGGATGGGGGAGAGAGAGAGGATGGGGAGAGAGAGGGATGGGGAGAGAGGGATGGGGAGAGAGAGATGGGGAGAGAGAGGAGGAGAGATGGGGGAGAGAGATGGGGAGAGAGAGGGATGGGGGGAGAGAGAGGGATGGGGGAGAGAGGGAGAGAGAGAGATGGGGGGAGAGATGGGGGAGAGAGAGGGATGGGGGAGAGAGAGGGATTGGGGGAGAGATGGGGGAGAGAGAGGGATGGGGGAGAGAGAGGGATGGGGGAGAGAGAGGGAGAGAGAGGGATGGGGGAGAGAGAGGGAGAGAGAGGATGGGGGAGAGAGAGGGATGGGGGAGAGAGAGGGATGGGGGAGAGAGGGATGGGGGAGAGAGAGGGATGGGGGAGAGAGAGGGAGAGAGATGGGGGAGAGGGAGAGAGAGAGATGGAGGGAGAGAGAGATGGGGAGAGGGAGAGGGACAGAGAGAGAGAGGGGGTGCATTAACATCTGCTAACCATGTGTATGTGACAAATACATTTGATTTGATTTGAGAGAGTGAGAGAGAGAGAATAGCTGTAAATTGAACCATGACCAGGGAGAATCTAGAGATGGGGGAGAGGGAGGGAGAGAGAGAGATAGGGAGAGAGAGGGAGAGAATAGCTGTAAATTGAACCATGACCAGGGAGAATCTAGAGATGGGGGAGAGGGAGGGAGAGATAGGGAGAGAGAGAGAGAGAATAGCTGTAAATTGAACCATGACCAGGGAGAATCTAGAGATGGGGGGAGAGGGAGGGAGAGAGAGAGATAGGGAGAGAGAGAGAGAATAGCTGTAAATTGAACCATGACCAGGGAGAATCTAGAGATGGGGGAGAGGGAGGGAGAGAGAGAGATAGGGAGAGAGAGAGAGAATAGCTGTAAATTGAACCATGACCAGGGAGAATCTAGAGATGGGGGAGAGGGAGAGAGAGAGAGAATAGCTGTAAATTGAACCATGACCAGGGAGAATCTAGAGATGGGGGGAGAGGGAGGGAGAGAGAGAGAGAGAATAGCTGTAAATTGAACCATGACCAGGGAGAATCTAGAGATGGTTTAAAGCTGGCGGTCTGCAGTCAAGACAAGCCGATGGTGTACATGTCTGAACAGGGCTGAACAGGGCAGGAGATGACTGGGGAGGGCTAGGGAGGACTGGGGAGGACTGGAGAGGGCAGGAGAGGACTGGGGAGGGCTGGAGAGGGCTAGAGAGGGCTAGGGAGGGCTAGAGAGGGCTAGGGAGGGCTAGAGAGGGCTAGGGAGGGCTGGAGACTAGGGAGGGCTGGGAGGGCTGGAGAGGGGTAGGAGGACTGGGGAGGGCTGGGGGCTGAACAGGGCTGGAGAGGGCTAGGGAGGGCTGGGGGGGGCTAGGGAGGGCTGGGAGGGCTGGAGAGGGCTAGGGAGGACTGGGGAGGGCTAGGGAGGACTGGGGAGGGCTAGGGAGGGCTGGAGAGGGCTGAGGAGGGCTAGGGAGGGCTGGAGAGGACTGAGGAGGGCTAGGGAGGGCTGGAGAGGACTGGGAGGGCTAGGGAGGGCTGGAGATGGCTGAACAGGGCTGGAGGGACTGAGGAGGGCTGGAGAGGGCTGGAGAGGACTGCGGAGGGCTGGGAGGGCTAGGGAGGGCTGGGGAGGGCTAGGGAGGGCTGGGGAGGGCTAGGGAGGTCTGGAGAGGGATGGAGAGGGCTGAACAGGGCTGGAGGGCTGAGGAGGGCTGAACAGGGCTGGAGAGGACTGAGGAGGGCTGAACAGGGCTGGAGAGGACTGGGTAGGACTGGAGAGGGCTGAACAGGGCTGAAGAGGACTGAGGAGGGCTGAACAGGGCTGGAGAGGACTGGGGAGGGCTAGGGAGGTCTGGAGAGGGCTGGAGAGGACTGGGGAGGGCTAGGGAGGTCTGGAGAGGTCTGAACAGGGCTGGAGATGACTGGGGAGGGCTAGGGAGGTCTGGAGAGGTATGGAGAAGGCTGGGGAGGACTGGGGAGGGCTAGGGAGGTCTGGAGAGGTCTGGAGAGGGCTGAACAGGGCTGGAGAGGACTGAGGAGGGCTGGAGAGGACTGGGTAGGACTGGAGAGGGCTGAATAGGACTGAGGGGGGCTGAACAGGGCTGGAGAGGACTGAGGAGGGCTGAACAGGGCTGGAGAGGACTGGGGAGGGCTAGGGAGGTCTGGAGAGGGCTGAACAGGGCTGGAGAGGACTGAGGAGGGCTGAACAGGGCTGGAGAGGACTGAACAGGGCTGAGGAGGGCTGAACAGGGCTGGAGAGGACTGGGAGGGCTGAACAGGGCTGGAGAGGACTGGGTAGGACTGGAGAGGGCTGAATAGGACTGAGGAGGGCTGAACTGGAGAGGACTGAGGAGGGCTGAACAGGGCTGGAGAGGACTGGGGAGGGCTAGGGAGGTCTGGAGAGGGCTGAACAGGGCTGGAGAGGACTGGGAGGGCTGAACAGGGCTGGAGAGGGCTGAACAGGGCTGAGGAGGGCTGAACAGGGCTGGAGAGGACTGAGGAGGGCTGGAGAGGACTGGGTAGGACTGGAGAGGGCTGAACAGGGCTGGAGAGGACTTAGGAGGGCTGAACAGGACTGGATAGGACTGGAGAGGGCTGAACAGGGCTGAAGAGGACTGAGGAGGGCTGAACAGGGCTGGAGAGGACTGAGGAGGGCTGAACAGGGCTGGAGAGGACTGAGGAGGGCTGAACAGAGCTGAGGAGGGCTGAACAGGGCAGGAGAGGACTGGGGAGGGCTGAACAGGACTGGGTAGGACTGGAGAGGGCTGAACAGGGCTGAAGAGGACTGAGTAGGGCTGAACAGGACTGGGTAGGACTGGAGAGGGCTGAACAGGGCTGAAGAGGACTGAGGAGGGCTGAACAGGGCTGGAGAGGACTGAACAGGGCTGAGGAGGGCTGAACAGGGCTGGAGAGGACTGAGGAGGGCTGAACAGGGCTGGAGAGGACTGGGTAGGACTGGAGAGGGCTGAATAGGACTGAGGAGGGCTGAACAGGGCTGGAGAGGACTGAGGAGGGCTGAACAGGGCAGGAGAGGACTGGGGAGGGCTAGGGAGGTCTGGAGAGGGCTGAACAGGGCTGGAGAGGACTGAGGAGGGCTGAACAGGGCTGGAGAGGGCTGAACAGGGCTGAGGAGGGCTGAACAGGGCTGGAGAGGACTGGGAGGGCTGGAGAGGACTGGGAGGACTGGAGAGGGCTGAACAGGGCTGGAGAGGACTTAGGAGGGCTGAACAGGACTGGATAGGACTGGAGAGGGCTGAACAGGGCTGAAGAGGACTGAGGAGGGCTGAACAGGGCTGGAGAGGACTGAGGAGGGCTGAACAGGGCTGGAGAGGACTGAGGAGGGCTGAACAGAGCTGAGGAGGGCTGAACAGGGCAGGAGAGGACTGGGGAGGGCTGGGAGGTCTGGAGAGGTCTGTAGAGGGCTGAACAGGGCTGGAGAGGACTGAGTAGGGCTGAACAGGACTGGGTAGGACTGGAGAGGGCTGAACAGGGCTGAAGAGGACTGAGGAGGGCTGAACAGGGCTGGAGAGGACTTAGGAGGGCTGAACAGGGCTGGAGAGGACTGAAGAGGGCTGAACAGGGCTGAACAGGGCTGGAGAGAACTGAGGAGGGCTGGAGAGGACTGGGTTGGACTGGGTAGGACTGAGGAGGGCTGAACAGGGCTGGAGAGGACTGAGGAGGGCTGAACAGGGCTGGAGAGGACTGGGGAGGGCTGAACAGGGCTGGAGAGGACTGAACAGGGTTGAGGAGGGCTGAACAGGGTTGAGGAGGGCTGGAGAGGGCTGAGGAGGGCTGCAGAGTGCTGAGGAGGGCTGCAGAGTGCTGAGGAGGTTTGAACAAGGCTGAGGAGGGCTGAACACATTTGAACAGGACTGAGGAGTGATGAACAGAGTTGAGGAGGGTGGAACAGGCCTGGAGAGGGTTGGGTAGTGTTTGTTTCTGGCTTCACTTTGGGTTAGAATGCAGAGCAGGTGTCAGTGCTGGGAGGAGATGGGTTTGATTAAAAGGTGGCCAGGATCAGAGAGAGCTGGTGTTTCATTCCCTGACAGCATTATCGTAGAGAATCAGAGAGAGCTGGTGTTTCATTCCCTGGCAGCATTATCATAGAGGATCAGAAAGAGCTATGTGTTTCATTCCCTGACAGCATTATTGTAGAGGATCAGAGAGAGCTATGTTTCATTCCCTGGCCGCATTATCGTAGAGGATCAGAGAGAGCTGGTGTTTCATTCCCTGGCCGCATTATCGTAGAGGATCAGAGAGAGCTGGTGTTTCATTCCCTGACAGCATTATCGGAGAGCAGGTATTCCCAATGCCGTTGGGGGTACGCCAAATAATAATGCGATTCACTTTTTTCCCCCATTTTTATTTTCCAACGGGGCTATACATTTGGGTGAGTTTTTTCTCTCGCCTCAGTAGCCTCGTTTCTCTGCCAAAAATAATATTCAACCATCTAGTGTTCAGCGAAATAACAACACAATGTCAAATACAGGAAGCCTAGTCAAATAACGAACATCCAATCACATTAACCGTTACTCTCTCATGGAAATTCCACTAATGGTCGGTATGTAGCCAAACTTAGCTGCTGCTCATGTTGGTATCTGTACTGACGGCACCAAAGCCATAACAGGGAGACATAGTGGAGTGGTAACACGCCTGCAAGCACTAGCCACTTAGCTAGTTAGCAACACAATGCAGAGTCCTGTAGGTGTGTCAGTGTACTAATATAACATCTAGCCACTTAGCAAGTTAGCAACACAATGCAGAGTCCTGTAGGTGTGTCAGTGTACTAATATAACATCTAGCCACTTAGCTAGTTAGCAACACAATGCAGAGTCCTGTAGGTGTGTCAGTGTACTAATATAACAACCTATAGGTATACATATTATAGTTACAGTATACTAATATAACCTATAGTTACAGTATACCAATATAACCTATAGTTATATATATTATAGTTACAGTATACTAATATAACCTATAGTTATATATATTATAGTTACAGTATACTAATATAACCTATAGTTATATTTATTATAGTTACAGTATACTAATATAACCTATAGTTATATATATTATAGTTACAGTATACTAATATAACCTATAGTTACAGTATACTAATATAACCTATAGTTATATATATTATAGTTACAGTATACTAATATAACCTATAGTTACAGTATACTAATATAACCTATAGTTATATATATTATAGTTACAGTATACTAATATAACCTATAGTTACAGTATACTAATATAACCTATAGTTATATATATTATAGTGACTCCAATTATCTTTTGGAGAAGTCATTAGCCTAGGGGTTCACATACATTCACAACCTACACTGTGAATGTTTAAATGACACATTCAATATCGACAAGAAAAATATAATAATTTGTGTGTTATTAGTTTAAGCAGACTGGGTTTGTCTGGTGTTGTGACTTAGATCAGATCACATTTTATGACCAATTTATACAGAAGTCCAGGTAATTCCAAAGGGTTCACACACTTGCCACTGTAGCTAGACTAATATAACTTAGAGTTATCATTATATTTCTTATAATTAGTTATAATTATACAACTTAGTTATACTTCTATTACTTAATAAGCAGTGGCGTGCACCTATTTCTATTGAAATCATTGACAATCATTCCGTCTGTAAACGGTATATCGCCCAAACCTAGTATGTGTTGTCTGTCCAGGTATCCTAGAGTTCATCAGTCTGGCTGTAGAGCTGGTCTATATCTCTGACAGGTGTTGTCTGTCCAGGTATCCTAGAGTTCATCAGTCTGGCTGTAGAGCTGATCTATATCTCTGACAGGTGTTGTCTGTCCTCCCCATCGTGGAGTTCATCAGTCTGGCTGTAGAGCTGGTCTATATCTCTGACAGGTGTTGTCTGTCCCCATCCTAGAGTTCATCAGTCTGGCTGTAGGGCTGGTCTATATCTCTGACAGGTGTTGTCTGTCCAGGTATCCTAGAGTTCATCAGTCTGGCTGTAGGGCTGGTCTATATCTCTGACAGGTGTTGTCTGTCCAGGTATCCTAGAGTTCATCAGTCTGGCTGTAGAGCTGGTCTATATCTCTGACAGGTGTTGTCTGTCCAGGTATCCTAGAGTTCATCAGTCTGGCTGTAGGGCTGGTCTATATCTCTGACAGGTGTTGTCTGTCCAGGTATCCTAGAGTTCATCAGTCTGGCTGTAGGGCTGGTCTATATCTCTGACAGGTGTTGTCTGTCCAGGTATCCTAGAGTTCATCAGTCTGGCTGTAGGGCTGGTCTATATCTCTGACAGGTGTTGTCTGTCCAGGTATCCTAGAGTTCATCAGTCTGGCTGTAGGGCTGGTCTATATCTCTGACAGGTGTTGTCTGTCCAGGTATCCTGGAGTTCATCAGTCTGGCTGTAGAGCTGGTCTATATCTCTGACAGGTGTTGTCTGTCCAGGTATCCTAGAGTTCATCAGTCTGGCTGTAGGGCTGGTCTATATCTCTGACAGGTGTTGTCTGTCCAGGTATCCTAGAGTTCATCAGTCTGGCTGTAGGGCTGGTCTATATCTCTGACAGGTGTTGTCTGTCCAGGTATCCTGAGGTGTTGTCTGTCCTCCCCATCGTTCATCAGTCTGGCTGTAGGGCTGGTCTATATCTCTGACAGGTGTTGTCTGTCCAGGTATCCTAGAGTTCATCAGTCTGGCTGTAGGGCTGGTCTATATCTCTGACAGGTGTTGTCTGTCCTCCCCATCGTGGAGTTCATCAGTCTGGCTGTAGGGCTGGTCTATATCTCTGACAGGTGTTGTCTGTCCTCCCCATCGTGGAGTTCATCAGTCTGGCTGTAGAGCTGGTCTATATCTCTGACAGGTGTTGTCTGTCCTCCCCATCGTGGAGTTCATCAGTCTGGCTGTAGGGCTGGTCTATATCTCTGACAGGTGTTGTCTGTCCAGGTATCCTAGAGTTCATCAGTCTGGCTGTAGAGCTGGTCTATATCTCTGACAGGTGTTGTCTGTCCTCCCCATCGTGGAGTTCATCAGTCTGGCTGTAGGGCTGGTCTATATCTCTGACAGGTGTTGTCTGTCCTCCCCATCGTGGAGTTCATCAGTCTGGCTGTAGGGCTGGTCTATATCTCTGACAGGTGTTGTCTGTCCAGGTATCCTAGAGTTCATCAGTCTGGCTGTAGGGCTGGTCTATATCTCTGACAGGTGTTGTCTCTGTCCTCCCCATCGTGGAGTTCATCAGTCTGGCTGTAGGGCTGGTCTATATCTCTGACAGGTGTTGTCTCTGTCCTCCCCATCGTGGAGTTCATCAGTCTGGCTGTAGGGCTGGTCTATATCTCTGACAGGTGTTGTCTCTGTCCTCCCCATCGTGGAGTTCATCAGTCTGGCTGTAGGGCTGGTCTATATCTCTGACAGGTGTTGTCTCTGTCCTCCCCATCGTGGAGTTCATCAGTCTGGCTGTAGGGCTGGTCTATATCTCTGACAGGTGTTGTCTGTCCAGGTATCCTAGAGTTCATCAGTCTGGCTGTAGGGCTGGTCTATATCTCTGACAGGTGTTGTCTCTGTCCTCCCCATCGTGGAGTTCATCAGTCTGGCTGTAGGGCTGGTCTATATCTCTGACAGGTGTTGTCTGTCCTCCCCATCGTGGAGTTCATCAGTCTGGCTGTAGGGCTGGTCTATATCTCTGACAGGTGTTGTCTGTCCTCCCCATCGTGGAGTTCATCAGTCTGGCTGTAGGGCTGGTCTATATCTCTGACAGGTGTTGTCTGTCCTCCCCATCGTGGAGTTCATCAGTCTGGCTGTAGGGCTGGTCTATATCTCTGACAGGTGTTGTCTGTCCTCCCCATCGTGGAGTTCATCAGTCTGGCTGTAGGGCTGGTCTATATCTCTGACAGGTGTTGTCTCTGACCTCCCCATCGTGGAGTTCATCAGTCTGGCTGTAGGGCTGGTCTATATCTCTGACAGGTGTTGTCTGTCCTCCCCATCGTGGAGTTCATCAGTCTGGCTGTAGGGCTGGTCTATATCTCTGACAGGTGTTGTCTCTGTCCTCCCCAGGTATCCTAGAGTTCATCAGTCTGGCTGTAGGGCTGGTCAGTATTAGAGGAGTGGACGCAGGACTCTACCTGGGCATGAACGAGAGAGGAGAGCTCTATGGGTCGGTAAGTTAAACACTCCTCCTCTCCTCTACCCCCCTCTACACATTCCTCCTCTCCTCTCTCCTCTACTCCCTCCTCTCCTCTACCTCTACCTCTTCTCGCCTCTCCTCCCTCCTCGACTCTCCTGTCCTCTATCCTCGTCTCTACCCCTCTCCTCTACTCCCTCCACTCCTTGACTCTCCTGTCCTCTATCCTCGTCTCTACCCCCCACCCTCTCCTCTACTCCCTCCTTTCCTCCCTCCTCTCCCCTCTCCTCTCCCCTCTACACCCTCTTCTCCTCTATTTATTCAATCAATCATATTGATTTATAAAGCCCTTTTTTACATCAGCTGATATCTCAAAGTGCTGTACAGAAACCCAGCCTAAAACCCCAAACAGCAAGCAATGCAGATGTAGAAGCCCGGTGGCTAGGAAAAACTCCCTAGAAATGCAGGAATCTAGGAAAAAACCTAGAAAGGAACCAGGCTATGAGGGGTGGCCAGTCCTCTTCTGGCTGTGCCGGTTGGAGATTATAACAGTATTTGGCCAAGATGTTCAAATGTTCATAAATGATCAGCAGGGTCAAATAATAATAATCTCAGTGATTGTAGAGGGTGCAACAGGTCAGCATCTCAGGAGTAAATGTCAGTTGGCTTTTCATAGCCGATCATTCAGAGTCAGAGATAACAGGTGCGGTAGAGAGAGAGAGTCAAAAACAGCAGGTCTGGGACAGGTAGCACGTCCAATGAACTGGTCAGGGGCCCATAGCCGCAGGCAGAACAGTTGAAACTGGAGCAGCAGCACAACCAGGTGGACTGGGGACAGCAAGGAGTCATCATGCCAGGTAGTCCTGAGGCATAGTCCTAGGGCTCAGGTCCTCCGAGAGAAAGAGAGAATTAGAGAGAGCATACTTAAATCCACACAGGACACCGGATAAGACAGGAGAAATACTCCAGATATAACAGACTGACCCTAGCCCCCCGACACATAAACTACTGCAGCATAAATACTGGAGGCTGAGACAGAAGGGGTCAGGAGACACTGTGGCCCCATCCGATGATACCCCCGGACAGGGCCAAACAGGCAGGATATAACCCCACCTACTTTGCCAAAGCACAACCCCCACACCACAAGAGGGATATCAACAGACCAACAATTTACTATACTGAGACAAGCCACCATACGAGCCCTCGGGGGGCATAAAACCGGACAGGAAGATCATGTCTGTGATGCACTCCTCCTAGGGACGACATGGAAGAGCACCAGTAAGCCAGTGACTCTGAGAGGGGAACCGGCCAGGCAGAGACAGCAAGGGTGGTTCGTTGCTCCAGAGCCTTTCCGTTCACCTTCACAGTCCTGGACCAGACTACACTCAATCATATGACCCACTGAAGAGATGAGTCTTCAGTAAAGACTTAAAGGTTGAGACCGAGTTTGCGTCACATGGGTAGGCAGACCATTCCATAAAAATGGAGCTCTATAGGAGAAAGCCCTGCCTCCAGCTGTTTGCTTAGAAATTCTAGGAACAATTAGGAGGCCTGCGTCTTGTGACCGTAGCGTACGTGTAGGTATGTACGGCAGGACCAAATCAGAGAGATAGGTAGGAGCAAGCCCATGTAATGCTTTGTAGGTTAGCAGTAAAACCTTGAAATCAGTCCTTGCTTTGACAGGAAGCCAGTGTAGAGAGGCTAGCACTGGAGTAATATGATCTTTTGGTTATAGTCAGGATTCTAACAGCCGTATTTAGCACTAACTGAAGTTTATTTAGTGCTTTATCCGGGTAGTTGGAAAGTAGAGCATTGCAGTAGTTTAACCTAGAAGTGACAAAAGCATGGATACATTTTTCTGCGTCATTTTTGGACAGAAAGTTTCTGATTTTTGCAATGTTACGTAGATGGAAAAAAGCTGTCCTTGAAATGGTCTTGATATGTTCTTCAAAAGAGAGATCAGGGTCCAGAGTAACGCCGAGGTCCTTCACAGTTTTATTTGAGACAACTGTACAACCATTAAGATTAATTGTCAGATTCAACAGAAGATCTCTTTGTTTCTTGGGACCTAGAACAAGCATCTCTGTTTTGTCCGAGTTTAAAAGTAGAAAGTTTGCAGCCATCCGCTTCCTTATGTCTGAAACACAGGCTTCTAGCAAGGGCAATTTTGGGGCTTCACCATGTTTCATTGAAATGTACAGCTGTGTGTCATCCGCATAGCAGTGAAAGTTAACATTATGTTTTCGAATGACATCCCCAAGAGGTAAAATATATAGTGAAAACAATAGTGGTCCTAAAACTGAACCTTGAGGAACACCGAAATTTACAGTTGATTTGTCAGAGGACAAACCATTCACAGAGACAAACTGATATCTTTCCGACAGATAAGATCTAAACCAGGCCAGAACTTGTCCGTGTAGACCAATTTGGGTTTCCAATCTCTCCAAAAGAATGTGGTGATCGATGGTATCAAAAGCAGCACTAAGGTCTAGGAGCACGAGGACAGATGCAGAGCCTCGGTCCGGTGCCATTAAAATGTCATTTACCACCTTCACAAGTGCAGTCTCAGTGCTATGATGGGGTCTAAAACCAGACTGAAGCATTTCGTATACATTGTTTGTCTTCAGGAAGGCAGTGAGTTGCTGCGCAACAGCCTTTTCTAAATTTTTTGAGAGGAATGGAAGATTCGATATAGGCCAGACAAACGCAGTAAACGCAGACAAAAAAAGTAATAGTTAATCAAGAATGTTCTAGATAACATGTAAACATCCTAACCAGCTCTGCTACGATGAGTAAAATGGTCAGAGTGAGGTGTTCTCTCATTTGTGTCTGGAAGTAGCTAGCTAGTCAACGTTAGCCAGTTAGCTTCGGTGCTTGGTTGCAGGCAAGCTGCAGAAGGACGAGTAGGCTACAATTCCCCATCGTTTATCAGTGAAATTTGGATACCATCGTTTATCAGTACAATTTTGACAGCCATCTTGCTGAAACTGTTTGATAGGGTTTATCTAATGTTCCTTCATTAGATTTAAGCTCATCTTGCTCTGGCTAGCATTAGTTGTTATTCTTGTTGTTGTTGATGTGTATAACTGAGGGAGAGAGAGCCTACCTTTCCATGGTTGTTCGATCAATAGGACTGTAAAGTTCCCAAATGTAAGAGGACTCCGGTGGTATTTACATATTTGTAGAAATCCATTCAGGTGCATTTTATGGCTTTTGGCGAATGTGTTCTAATGATCTAAAGTCGTGCTGTTGATACTCCCTGTAAACACACAGTCCAGTTCAAAGTGAATGATGGCAGGCCCTACTGCCTGTAAACACACAGTCCAGTTCAAAGTGAATGATGGCAGGCCTGTGTGGCAAATGGCTTGTTTGTATAAAGGCCGACTGTAGCATTCTTCTTACAAAACCACATGACCTTTGTTTTGGAGGTGTTCAGAACAAGGTTAAGGGCAGAGAAAGCTTGTTGGACACAGCTTTATTGTAGAGCATTTAACACAATATCCAGGGAGCGGCCAGCTGAGTATAAGACTGTATCATCTGCATATAAATGGATGAGAGTTTCCTACTGCCTGAGCTATGTTGTTGATGTAAATTGAGAAAGAGCGTGGGGCCTGGGATCGAGCCTTGGGGTACTCCCTTGTTGACGGGCAGTGGCTGAGACAGCAGATTTTTTGACTTTATACACTGACCTCTTTGAGAGAGGTAGTTAGCAAACCAGACCAAAGACCCCTCAGAGACACCAATACTCCTTAGCCAGCCAATAACATCACACTACCCTCCCCTGTGACCAATAACATCACACTACCCTCCCCTGTGACCAATAACAACACACTACCCTCCCCTGTGACCGATAACAACACACTACCCTCCCCTGTGACCAATAACAACACACTACCCTCCCCTATGACCAATAACATCACACTACCCTCCCCCGTGACCAATAGAAACACACCACCCTCCCCTGTGACCAATAAAACACACCACCCTCCCCTGTGACCAATAGAAACACACTACCCTCCCCTGTGACCAATAACATCACACTACCCTCCCCTGTGACCAATAAAACACATTACCCTCCCCTGTGACCAATAACACACACTACCCTCCCCTGTGACCAATAACATCACACTACCCTCCCCTGTGACCAATAACAACACACTACCCTCCCCTGTGACCAATAACACACTACCCTCCCCTGTGACCAATAACAACACACTACCCTCCCCTGTGACCGATAACATCACACTACCCTCCCCTGTGACCAATAGAAACACACTACCCTCCCCTGTGACCAATAGAAACACTCTACCCTCCCCTGTGACCAATAGAAACACTCTACCCTCCCCTGTGACCAATAACATCACACTACCCTCCCCGTGACCAATAGAAACATACTACCCTCCCCTGTGACCAATAACACACTACCCTCCCCTGTGACCAATAACATCACACTACCCTCCCCTGTGACCAATAACAACACACTACCCTCCCCTGTGACCAATAGAAACACATTACCCTCCCCTGTGACCAATAACATCACACTACCCTCCCCTGTGACCAATAGAAACACATTACCCTCCCCTGTGACCAATAACAACACACTACCCCCCCCTGTGACCAATAACACACTACCCTCCCCTGTGACCAATAACACACTACCCTCCCCTGTGACCAATAACAACACACTACCCTCCCCTGTGACCAATAACAACACACTACCCTCCCCTGTGACCAATAACAACACACTACCCTCCCCTGTGACCAATAACAACACACTACCCTCCCCTGTGACCAATAGAAACACACTACCCTCCCCTGTGACCAATAGAAACACACTACCCTCCCCTATGACCAATAACAACACACTACCCTCCCCTGTGACCAATAGAAACACACTACCCTCCCCTGTGACCAATAACATCACACTACCCTCCCCTGTGACCAATAGAAACACATTACCCTCCCCTGTGACCAATAACAACACACTACCCCCCCCTGTGACCAATAACACACTACCCTCCCCTGTGACCAATAACAACACACTACCCTCCCCTGTGACCAATAACAACACACTACCCTCCCCTGTGACCAATAACAACACACTACCCTCCCCTGTGACCAATAACAACACACTACCCTCCCCTGTGACCAATAACAACACACTACCCTCCCCTGTGACCAATAACAACACACTACCCTCCCCTGTGACCAATAGAAACACACTACCCTCCCCTGTGACCAATAACAAACACACTACCCTCCCCTGTGACCAATAACAACACACTACCCTCCCCTGTGACCAATAGAAACACACTACCCTCCCCTGTGACCAATAACATCACACTACCCTCCCCTGTGACCAATAACATCACACTACCCTCCCCTGTGACCAATAGAAACACACTACCCTCCCCTGTGACCAATAACAACACACTACCCTCCCCTGTGACCAATAGAAACACTCTACCCTCCCCTGTGACCAATAACATCACACTACCCTCCCCCGTGACCAATAGAAACACACACTACCCTCCCCCGTGACCAATAGAAACACATTACCCTCCCCTGTGACCAATAACAACACACTACCCTCCCCTGTGACCAATAACACACTACCCTCCCCTGTGACCAATAACACACTACCCTCCCCTGTGACCAATAACAACACACTACCCTCCCCTGTGACCAATAACACACTACCCTCCCCTGTGACCAATAACACACTACCCTCCCCTGTGACCAATAACAACACACTACCCTCCCCTGTGACCAACCAATAACACACTACCCTCCCCTGTGACCAATAACAACACACTACCCTCCCCTGTGACCAATAACAACACACTACCCTCCCCTGTGACCAATAGAAACACACTACCCTCCCCTGTGACCAATAGAAACACACTACCCTCCCCTGTGACCAATAACAACATACTACCCTCCCCTATGACCAATAACAACACACTACCCTAGTACCCCTCCTTACCTTCTCTCCCTTCTTACCTTCTCTCTCCCTTAGTACCCCTTCTTACCTTCTCTCTCCCTTAGTACCCCTTCTTACCTTCTCTCTCCCTTAGTACCCCTTCTTACCTTCTCTCTCCCTTAGTACCCCTTATTACCTTCTCTCTCCCAATAGTACCCCTTATTACCTTCTCTCCCTTAGACCCCTTATTACCTTCTCTCCCCGTGACCAATAGTCCCCACACTTACCTTCTCCCCTTAGTGACCCCTTCTTACCTTCTCTCTCCCTTAGTGACCCCTTCTTACCTTCTCTCTCCCTTAGTACCCCTTCTTACCTTCTCTCTCCCTTAGTCCCCATTCTTACCTTCTCTCTCTCTCTTAGTCCCCCTTCTTACCTTCTCGCTCCCCTTAGTACCCCTTCTTACCTTCTCGCTCCCTTAGTACCCCCTTCTTACCTTCTCTCTCTCTTAGTACCCCTTCTTACCTTCTGACCCTTAGTACCCCTTCTTACCTTCTCTCCCTTAGTCCCCCTTCTTACCTTCTCTCTCTCTTAGTCCCCCTTCTTACCTTCTCTCTCCCTTAGTGACCCCTTCTTACCTTCTCTCTCTCTTAGTCCCCCTTCTTACCTTCTCTCTCCTTTAGTACCCCTTCTTACCTTCTCTCTCCCTTAGTACCCCTTCTTACCTTCTCTCTCTCTCTAGTCCCCCTTCTTACCTTCTCTCCCTCTTAGTCCCCCTTCTTACCTTCTCTCTCCCTTAGTACCCCTTCTTACCTTCTCTCTCCCTTAGTACCCCTTCTTACCTTCTCTCTCTCTTAGTCCTTCTTACCTTCTCTCTCCTTAGTACCCCTTCTTACCTTCTCTCTCCTTAGTACCCCTTCTTACCTTCTCTCTCCCTTAGTCCCCCTTCTTACCTTCTCTCTCCTTTAGTCCCCTTCTTACCTTCTCTCTCCCTTAGTCCCCCTTCTTACCTTCTCTCTCCCTTAGTCCCCTTCTTACCTTCTCTCTCCCTTAGTCCCCTTCTTACCTTCTCTCTCTCTTAGTCCCCCTTCTTACCTTCTCTCTCCCTTAGTACCCCTTCTTACCTTCTCTCTCCCTTAGTACCCCTTCTTACCTTCTCTCTCTCTTAGTCCCCCTTCTTACCTTCTCTCTCCTTTAGTCCCCTTCTTACCTTCTCTCTCCCTTAGTACCCCTTCTTACCTTCTCTCTCTCTCTTAGTCCCCCTTCTTACCTTCTCTCTCTCTTAGTCCCCCTTCTTACCTTCTCTCTCCTTAGTCCCCTTCTTACCTTCTCTCTCTCTTAGTCCCCTTCTTACCTTCTCTCTCCCTTAGTCCCCTTCTTACCTTCTCTCTCCCTTAGTCCCCCTTCTTACCTTCTCTCTCCCTTAGTCCCCCTTCTTACCTTCTCTCTCCTTAGTCCCCTTCTTACCTTCTCTCTCCCTTAGTACCCCTTCTTACCTTCTCTCTCCCTTAGTCCCCTTCTTACCTTCTCTCTCCTTAGTACCCCTTCTTACCTTCTCTCTCTCCTTCTCTCTCCCTTAGTACCCCTTCTTACCTTCTCTCTCCTTAGTCCCCTTCTTACCTTCTCTCTCCCTTAGTCCCCTTCTTACCTTCTCTCTCCTTAGTACCCCTTCTTACCTTCTCTCTCCCTTAGTACCCCTTCTTACCTTCTCTCTCCCTTAGTACCCCTTATTACCTTCTCTCTCCCTTAGTACCCCTTATTACCTTCTCTCTCCCTTAGTACCCCTTCTTACCTTCTCTCTCCCTTAGTCCCCCTTCTTACCTTCTCTCTCCCTTAGTACCCCTTCTTACCTTCTCTCTCCCTTAGTACCCCTTCTTACCTTCTCTCTCCCTTAGTACCCCTTCTTACCTTCTCTCTCCCTTAGTACCCCTTCTTACCTTCTCTCTCCCTTAGTACCCCTTCTTACCTTCTCTCTCCTTAGTCCCCCTTCTTACCTTCTCTCTCCTTAGTCCCCCTTCTTACCTTCTCTCTCCCTTAGTCCCCTTCTTACCTTCTCTCTCCTTAGTCCCCCTTCTTACCTTCTCTCTCCCTTAGTACCCCTTCTTACCTTCTCTCTCCCTTAGTACCCCTTCTTACCTTCTCTCTCCTCTTAGTCCCCCCTTCTTACCTTCTCTCTCCCTTAGTCCCCCTTCTTACCTTCTCTCTCCCTTAGTACCCCTTCTTACCTTCTCTCTCCCTTAGTACCCATTCTTACCTTCTCTCTCCCTTAGTACCCCTTCTTACCTTCTCTCTCCCTTAGTACCCATTCTTACCTTCTCTCTCCCTTAGTCCCCCTTCTTACCTTCTCTCTCCCTTAGTACCCCTATCTTATCTTCTTAGTTGTTGATTATTGTGTAGTGAATTTATTGCTGTGAAGTTTGCTCCTCAAACTGTTGGCAAAATGTGAATTCAATATAAATGAACTAATCCATGAATTATATCCTAATGAAGCTACTGTATGGACACCACACTCAACCATCTCTCCCTCTCTTCCGCAGAAGAAGTTAACAGCGGAGTGTGTGTTCAGAGAGCAGTTTGAGGAGAATTGGTACAACACATACGCCTCTACGCTCTACAAACACACCGACACCGGACGCTTCTACTACGTAGCGCTCAACAAGGACGGCTCGCCACGGGAGGGGGGGAGGACGAAGAAACACCAGAAACTAACGCACTTCCTGCCTCGGCCTGTGGAGATAGAGAAGATCCCCCAGGCTTACAGAGATCTGTTCCAATACAGGTGACCAGGGCTGAGCCTGGGAGAGAGGGATGAGGAGGAGGAAAGGGAGGAGAGAGGTGGATGTTTGGCACTAAGGACAGGACTCAGTACTCCCACTGACCTTGCTCCCCTGTCTCCAGCCCCCAACAACGGTGTTTATGTATTGTCCTTCCAGCCCCCCCAAAAACCCTCCCGTTCCTCCGAGGACCAACGACCAGAGAGATAAACATAGCTTGTGTTGCTGGACATTAACTTTCTAAAAGGGCCGTTTGACCTCAGAGGGGTCAGAGCAGAGCAGTGGAAACGCTCTTCTCTCCATCCACTGAGGAGGAGAAGAGGGGGGGTCCTACTACAGGGAGGTGTCATTAGGCCCATAAGACCTCACCCTGGAGGAGAGCACAGAGTCGAACGGAGGAGATAATCTCTTCACTAAACGGATAGGAGAGAGAGATGGAGGGAGAGAGACTGGACTGGCGTCAGGACTGTATGACTGCCTAACCCACCCTGGGATAACCGCAGGTTAAAACCACCTGAACCATTAACCACCTGAAGAAGACAAAGACTTTTCCTGATGAGAACCACTTTTATACATAATAAGATAATTAACCAGCATTCACTGCAAATATAAAAAGGGTTTGGGGTTAGTCCTCATCAGTTCGAGTAGGGGGTCTGAGGACTAGTAATGAACAAGTAATTGAAAGTTGATCAGACTAGCTGAGATGACCAGTGGACACTACTCTAGCCAAGCCATTCACCACAGCAACCAGAGAACTCCAGGGAGCGAGGGAGGGATTGACCAATGGAAGTTGAGAGAATGTCGGAATGTTCTAAAGCAACGTGTAGAGAGAACTCATCTTCTGACTAGTCATTGTGATGTCAGTGTTCTAAATCAAGGTGGAGAGAACTCATCTTCTGACTAGTCATTGTGATGTCAGAGTGTTCTAAATCAACGTGTAGAGGAGAACTCATCTTCTGACTAGTCATTGTGATGTCAGTGTTCTAAATCAACGTGTAGAGGAGAACTCATCTTCTGACTAGTCATTGTGATGTCAGAGTGTTCTAAATCAACGTGTAGAGGAGAACTCATCTTCTGACTAGTCATTGTGATGTCAGTGTTCTAAATCAACGTGTAGAGAACTCATCTTCTGACTAGTCATTGTGATGTCAGGGCTGAGCTGGGACAGAGAGAGAGAGTACACTACTACCTTGTATGTATATGTGATGGAGACAGATTGGCCATGAGGGAGTATCCAGGTGAAACAGGGTTGGCAGAACTTGGCACATAAGTAATATGATCAATGTAAAGAGATGTGATAAGCTGAGATACATGTAAAACTTATTGACTATGTGATAAATGTAAAACAGTAAAATGTAAAACAGTAATACAGTAGGACAGTCAAGGACATGGATGGTGCAGCTAGATTGCAGTTCAATGAAATACCTATGACAATGAATGAGAAATCATGAAAAGAATAGGCTTGTATTGAGACAAACTAAAGATAGTTCCTAACTTTAAGGAACAGACAAAGAGAAAAAATCTGACAATGTAAGACATAGGAATATGAAAGAGCACTTACTCTTTGCCTCTACATGGTCAAATTGACTGCCCCCCTAGCAGGCCAACCAAACAGCCTTCTCCTCTCTGATACAGACTATCCTTACATTCATAATAGTAGCAGATGTTGTGGCATCAAGAAAGACTAGAAGATGCTGTATGTAGACTACAGTGAGGTTACACTACCAGACTAGGGAGGTTACACTACAGTAAGGTTACACTACCAGACTAGGGAGATTACACTACAGTGAGGTTACACTACTAGACTACAGTGAGGTTACACTACCAGACTACAGTAAGGTTACACTACCAGACTACAGCGAGGTTACACTACTAGACTACAGTGAGGTTACACTACCAGACTACAGTGAGGTTACACTACCAGACTAGGGAGGTTACACCACAGTGAGGTTACACTACTGGACCACAGTGAGGTTACACTACTAGACTACAGTGAGGTTACACTACCAGACTACAGTGAGGTTACACTACCAGACTACAGTGAGGTTACACTACCAGACTACAGTGAGGTTACACTACCAGACTACAGCGGGGTTACACTACCAGACTACAGTGAGGTTACACTACCAGACTAGGGAGGTTACACTACAGTGAGGTTACACTACTAGACCACAGTGAGGTTACACCACTAGACTACAGTGAGGTTACACTACTAGACTACAGTGAGGTTACACTACCAGACTACAGTGAAGTTACACTACCAGACTACAGTGAGATTACACTACTAGACTACAGTGAGATTACACTACAGTGAGGTAACACTACAGTGAGATTACACTACCAGAATACAGTGAGGTTACGCTACTAGACTACAGTGAGGTTACACTACAGTGAGGTAATACTACGAGACTACAGTGAGGTTACACGATCAGACTACAGTGTGGGTACACTACCAGACTACAGTGAGGTTACACTACCAGACTACAGTGAGGTTACACTACCAGAACACAGTGAGGTTACACCACCAGACAACAGTGAGGTTACACTACAGTGAGGTTACACTACCAGACTACAGTGAGGTTACACTACCAGACTGCAGTGAGGTTACACTACACTGAGGTTACACTACCAGAATACAGTGCGGTTACACTGCCAGAATACAGTGCGGTTACGCTACCAGACTACAGTGAGGTTACTCTACCAGACTACAGTGAAGTTACACTACCAGACTACAGTGAAGTTACACTACCAGACTACAGTGAGGTTACACTACCAGACTACAGTGAGGTTACACCACTAGACTACAGGGAGGTTACACCACTAGACTACAGGGAGGTTACAGCACTAGACTACAGCGAGGTTACACTACTAGACTACAGTGAGATAACACTACCAGACGACAGTGGGGTTACACTACTAGACTACAGTGAGATAACACTACTAGACTACAGTGAGATTACACTACCAGACTACAGTGAGGTTACACTACAGTGAGGTTATACTACTAGACTACAGTGAGGTTACACTACCAGACTACAGTGAGGTTACACTACCAGACTACAGTGAGGTTACACTACCATGAGTTTACACTACTAGACTGCAGTGAGGATACACTACAGTGAGGTTACATTACCAGAACACAGTGAGGTTACACTACAGTGAGGTTACACTACCAGACTACAGTGAGGTTACACTACCAGACTGCAGTGAGATTACACTACACTGAGGTTACACTACCAGAATACAGTGCGGTTACGCTACCAGACTACATTGAGGTTACACTACCAGACTACAGTGAGGTTACACTATCAGACTACAGTGAGGTTACACTATCAGACTACAGTGAGGTTACACTACCAGACTACAGTGAGGTTACACCACTAGACTACAGGGAGGTTACACCACTAGACTACAGCGAGGTTACACTACTAGACTACAGTGAGATAACACTACCAGACTACAGTGAGGTTACACTACAAGACTACAGTGAGGTTACACTACAAGACTACAGTGAGGTTACACTACTAGACTACAGTGAGGTTACACTACCATACTACAGTGAGGTTACACTACAAGACTACAGTGAGGTTACACTACTAGACTACAGTGAGATAACACTACCAGACTACAGTGAGGTTACACTATCAGACTACAGTGAGGTTACACTATCAGACGACAGTGAGATTACACTACTAGACTACAGTGAGATAACACTACCAGACTACAGTGAGGTTACACCACCAGACGACAGTGAGATTACACTACTAGACTACAGTGAGATAACACTACCAGACTACAGTGAGGTTACACTACAAGACTACAGTGAGGTTACACTACAAGACTACAGTGAGGTTACACTACTAGACTACAGTGAGGTTACACTACCATACTACAGTGAGGTTACACTACAAGACTACAGTAAGGTTACACTACCAGACTACAGTGAGGTTACACTACCAGAATACAGTGAGGTTACACTACCAGAATACAGTGAGGTTACGCTACCAGACTACAGTGAGTTTACACTACAATGAGGTTACACTACCAGACTACAGTGAGGTTACACTACTAGACTACAGTGAGGTTACACTACCAGACTACAGTGAGGTTACACTACTAGACTACAGTGAGATTATACTACCAGACTACAGTGAGGTTACACTACCAGACTACAGTGAGGTTACACCACTAGACTACAGTAAGGTTACACTACTAGACTACAGTGAGGTTACACTACAGTGAGGTTACACTACCAGACTGCAGTGAGGTTACACTACCAGACTGCAGTGAGGTTACACTACCAGACTGCAGTGAGGTTACACTACAGTGAGGTTACATTACAGTGAGGTTACACTACCAGAATACAGTGAGGTTACACCACCAGACTACAGTGAGGTTACACTACAGTGAGATAACACTACCAGACTACAGTGAGATAACACTACCAGACTACAGTGAGGTTACACTACCATACTACAGTGAGGTTACACTACAAGACTACAGTGAGGTTACACTACAAGACTACAGTGAGGTTACACTACTAGACTACAGTGAGGTTACACTACCATACTACAGTGAGGTTGCACTACAAGACTACAGTGAGGTTACACTACTAGACTACAGTGAGGTTACACTACCAGACTGCAGTGAGGTTACACTACCAGACTGCAGTGAGGTTACACTACTAGACTACAGTGAGGTTACACTACCAGACTGCAGTGAGGTTACACTACAGTGAGGTTACTGTAGAAGAGCTGTAGAGCAGAGGGGGAGCTGTAGAGCATAGGGAGAGCTGTAGAGCATAGGGAGAGCTGTAGAGCAGAGGGAGAGCTGTAGAACAGAGGGAGAGCTGTAGAACAGAGGGAGAGCTGTAGAACAGAGGGAGAGCTGTAGAACAGAGGGAGAGCTGTAGAACAGAGGGAGAGCTGTAGAACAGAGGGAGAGCTGTAGAACAGAGGGAGGAGCTGTAGAACAGAGGGAGGAGCTGTCGAACAGAGGGAGCTTTGGAACAGACAGACGGGAGAGAGAAAGGGACTTGTAATGTTCAGCCTGTACAGAGGAACATTATTAAAATACAACCAGCTGAGATGTACATATGAATGATCCTATTTATGAGATGTACTATATATTTATTTTATTACATATAAAGTATAAATATAAATCTATATTCTATTTATTTATTGCAAAGACTCTATTTTGTAATGAACTTGAAGTTATCACAACTGTAGATTCTACTGAAAACCGCTATTAAATGAATATTAAATGAATTTGGCAATAAAATTGTCCCGCTGTGTTGTTCACTGTGAGAGCTTGGATAAAGATGTTCTGTATTTCCAATCGATGAGTTCTTAAATAACTTCCTCCATTTACCTTGTACTGCATATCTTTTAAAATATTTTTTACATCACACCGAGACACAGCACTACATAGAGAGAGACCAAAGACAACAACATACCAAAGCAGCAACACATGACAACACAGCATGACAACAACATGGCAGCAACACAGCATGGCAGCAACACAACATGACAACAACATGGTAGCAACACAACATGACAACAACATGATAGCAACCCAACATGACAACAACATGGCAGCAACACATGACAACAAAGCATGGTAGCAACACAACATGACAACATGGTAGCAACATGACAACAACATGGCAGCAACACATGACAACACAGCATGGTAGCAACACAACATGGCAGCAGCACAAAACATGGTACAAACATTATCGGGCCCAGACAACAGCACAAAGGGCAAGAAGGTTAGAAACAAAACAACAATACATCACACAAAGCAGACAACTGTCAGTAAGAGTGTCCATGATTGAGTCTTTGAATGAAGAGATGGAGATAAAACTGCTGCTCGTTCCAGTCGCTAGCTGCAGTGAACTGAAAAGAAGAGCGACCCAGGGATGTGTGCTTTGGGGACCTTTAACAGAATGTGACTGGCAGAACGGGTGTTGTATGTGGAGGATGAGGGCTGCAGTAGCTATCTCAGATAGGGGGAGTGAGGCCTAAGAGGGTTTTATAAATAAGCATCAACCAGTGGGTCTTGCGACGGGTATAGAGATGACCAGTTTACACTCTATACTCCTCTGCAGTGTTGTGTCCTATAAGGAGAATTGGTGGCAAATCTGATGGCCGGATGGTAAAGAACATCTAGCTACTCGAGAGCACCCTTACCTGCCGAGCTAAAAATTATGTCTCCGTAATCTAGCATGGGCAGGATGGTCATCTGAATCAGGGTTAGTTTGGCAGCTGGGGGGAAAGAGAAGCATTTTACGATAGAGGAAACCAAGTCTAGATTTAACTTAAGCCTGCAGATTTGATATGTGCTGAGAGAAGGACAGTGTACCGTCTAGCTTGAGGTGACTACCTCAAGCTCTAAACCCTCAGAGGTAGTAATCACACCGGTGGGGAGAGGGGCATTCTTCTTACCAAACCACATGACCTTTGTTTGGAGGTGTTCAGAACAAGGTTTAGGGCAGAGAAAGCTTGTTGGACACTAAGAAAGATTTGTTGTAGAGCATTTAACACAACATCCGGGGAGGGGCCAGCTGAGTATAAGACTGTATCATCTGCATATAAATGGATGAGAGAGCTTCCTACTGCCTGTTGTTGATGTAAATTGAGAAGAGCGTGGGGCCTAGGATTGAGCCTTGGGGTACTCCCTTGGTGACAGGTAGTGGCTGAGACAGCAGATTTTCTGACTTTATACACTGACCTCTTTGAGAGAGGTAGTTAGCAAGCCAGGCCAAAGACCCCTCAGAGACACCAATACTCCTTAGCCGGCCCACAAGAATGGAATGGTCTAGCGTATCAAAAGCTTTGGCTAAGTCAATAAAAATAGCAGCACAATATTGCTTAGAATCAAGCGCAATGGTGACATCATTGAGGACCTTTAAGGTTGCAGTGAAACATCCATAACCTGAGTGGAAACCAGATTGCATACCCGAGAGAATACTATAGACATCAAGAAAGCCAGTCAGTTATTATTGAAAGTTTTTCCAACACTTTTGATAAACAGGGCAAAATAGAAATAGGCCTATAACAGTTAGGATCAGCTTGATCGCCCCCTTTAAATAGAGGATGAACCGTGGCTGCCTTCCAAGCAATGGGAACCTCGCCAGAAAGGAGAGACAGGTTAAAAAGGTCAGAGAGAGGCTTGGCGATGATAGAGGCAGCAACCTTAAAGAATAAAGGGTCTAAACCCAGATGTTTTTTGGGGGTCAAGTTTAAGGAGGTCCTTTAGCACCTCAGCGACTGCCTGCAGGGAGAAACTTTGTAGCGGGGCAGGGGAAAAGAGGGAGGAGTCTAGGGGCTAGTCGCATTAGAAGAGGTGGGAGATGAGGAAATGTTGGACGGGCAAGGAGGCATGGCTGAGTCAAATATGAATCCTGACTTAATGAAGTGGTGATTAAAGAGCTCAGCCATGTGCTTCTTGTCAGTAACAAGCATGTCCCAGTTTAGGTCACCTAGCAGGACAAATTCAGACTTAGTGTAAGGTGCCAGGAGAGAACTTAGAGCAGGTCGAGTACAGGCCGGTATAGATGGAGGACGATAGCACCCAGCAACAGTTAAAGAGCTATTTGAACGTTTAATGCTTAAAACCAGGAAATCAAATTGTTTGTGGACAGAATCGGTGGAGGCAATCGAGCACTGAAGGTGATTCTTGGTAAAGATTGCCCCCACCTTTGGAAGATCTGTCTTGCCGAAAAAGGTTATAACCAGAAAGGTTAGCATCAGTATTCAAAACACTCTTCATTAAGCACGTTTCAGTAATGACCAACACATCTGGATTGGAGCTGTGAACCCACACTTTCAATTGATCCATTTTAGGTAATAAGCTTCTTGTGTTTGACTTCTTGGCGTACCCATCCCTTTAGATAATTTTCGTCAACATCCGCTGAATTGCAGAGCGCCAAATTCAAATTAAATTACAAAAAATATTTAATTTTCATGAAATCACAAGTGCAGTATAGCAAAACACAGTTTAGCTTGTTGTTAACCCACAAATTTCAAAAAAGCTTTACGGCGAAAGCTATCCAAGCGTTTATGTTAGGACAGCTCTCTCAGCAGACAAAACATTACAAACAGCTAGCAGCAAAGTAGATTGGTCACGAAAGTCAGAAAAGCAATCAAATTAATCGCTTACCTTTGATGATGTTTGGATGTTTGCACTCATGAGACTCCCAGTTACACAATAAATGTTTGTTTTGTTTCATAAAGATAATTTTTATATCCAAAAATCTCCATTTGGTTGGCGCGTTTTGGGCAGACGAACATTTCAAATATTATCCGTAAAGTTCATAGAAACATGTCAAACGTTTTTTATATTCAATCCTCAGGTTGTTTTTACAATAAATAATTGATAACATTTCAACCGTACGGTCGCTTTTTCAATAGTAGAGAGAGAGAAAAGGTCTGCTCCAAACTGTTGGCGCATGCAAAGCTCTGGGGACACCCAGCTATGCACTGACGCGATGTGATCATTTTCGCTCATTTTTCAGAATAAAAGCCTGAAACTATGTCGAAAGACTGTTCACACCATGTGGAAGCCATAGGGAAAGGAATCTGGTTGATATCCCTTTAAATGGAGGGAAGGAAGGCAGGCGATGGAACAGAGAGGGTTTCAAAATAACAGCACAGTAATACAGTCAGGGCACGGCAGAGGACAGGGAGAGCTCTGCAGTGTTGATTTATGACATCTGAATGTGCATCAGATGGCAACAAGATCATATTGAACAGCAATTTCATCAGGAAACATGAATACAGAGCCGGCGAGAGGTTGTTAGAATAGGATGAGAGGCCAAGAGTCTGTGTAACCAATAGAGAGTCAGAGTCCCGAGTGTGGGAACAAACAGTCTGTCCCACGGTTGGGTAAAGAAGGTTTGTAGTTAACAAAGTATTACAGGAGTCATGAGGCAAATAACTAAATGCACAAGAAAAAATATATATATACACTGCTCAAAAAAATAAAGGGAACACTAAAATAACACATCCTAGATCTGAATGAATGAAATATTTTTATTAACTACTTTTTTCTTTACATAGTTGAATGTGCTGACAACAAAATCACACAAAAATGATCCATGGAAATCAAATTTATCAACCTCTGGAGGTCTGGATTTGGAGTCACCCTCAAAATAAAAGTGGAAAACCACACTACAGGCTGATCCAACTTTGATGTAATGTCCTTAAAACAAGTCCAAATGAGGCTCAGTAGTGTGTGTGGCCTCCACGTGCCTGTATGACCTCCCTACAACGCCTGGGCATACTCCTGATGAGGTTGCGGATGGTCTCCTGAGGGATCTCCTCCCAGACCTGGACTAAAGCATCCGCCAACTCCTGGACAGTCTGTGGTGCAACGTGGCGTTAGTGGATGGAGCGAGACATGATGTCCCAGATGTGCTCAATTGGATTCAGGTCTGGGGAACGGGCAGGCCAGTCCATAGCATCAATGCCTTCCTCTTGCAGGAACTGCTGACACACTCCAGCCACATGAGGTCTAGCATTGTCGTACATTAGGAGGAACCCAGGGCCAACCGCACCAGCATATGGTCTCACAAGGGGTCTGAGGATCTCATCTCGGTACCTAATGGCAGTCAGGCTACCTCTGGCGAGCACATGGAGGGCTGTGCGGCCCCCCAAAGAAATGCCACCCCACACCATGACTGACCCACCGCCAAACCGGTCATGCTGGAGGATGTTGCAGGCAGCAGAACGTTCTCCACGGCGTCTCCAGACTGTCACATGTGCTCAGTGTAAACCTGCTTTCATCTGTGAAGAGCACAGGGTGCCAGTGGCGAATTTGCCAATCTTGGTGTTCTCTGGCAAATGCCAAACGTCCTGCACGGTGTTTGACTGTAAGCACAACCCCCACCTGTGGACGTCGGGCCCTCATACCGCCCTCATGGAGTCTGTTTCTGACCGTTTGAGCAGACATATGCACATTTGTGGCCTGCTGGAGGTCATTTTGCAGGGCTCTGGCAGTGCTCCTCCTGGTCCTCCTTGCACAAAGGCGGAGGTAGCGGTCCTGCTGATGGGTTGTTGCCCTCCTACGGCCTCCTCCACGTCTCCTGATGTACTGGCCTGTCTCCTGGTAGCGCCTCCATGCTCTGGACACTACACTGACAGACACAGCAAACCTTCTTGCCACAGCTCACATTGATGTGCCATCCTGGATGAGCTGCACTACCTGAGCCACTTGTGTGGGTTGTAGACTCCGTCTCATGCTACCACTAGAGTGAAAGCGCCGCCAGCATTCAAAAGTGACCAAAACATCAGCCAGGAAGCATAGGAACTGAGAAGTGGTCTGTGGTTATCACCTGTAGAACCACTCCTTTATTGGGGGTGTCTTGCTAATTGCCTATAATTTCCACCTGTTTAGTCCATTTGCACAACAGCATGTGTGTGTACATCACGTGTATATATAGTCTAGTGTGTATATAGTGTGTATATAGTCTATTGAGTGTATATATAGTCTAGTGAGTGTGTATATAGTGTGTATATATAGTCTATTAAGTGTGTATATAGTGTGTGTATATAGACTAGTGAGTGTATATATAGCCTAGTGAGTGTATATATAGTCTAGTGAGTGTATATATAGTCTAGTGAGTGTATATATAGTCTAGTGAGTGTGTATATATAGTCTAGTGAGTGTATATATAGTCTAGTGAGTGTATATATAGTCTAGTGAGTGTATATATAGTCTAGTGAGTGTATATATAGTCTAGTGAGTGTGTATATATAGTCTAGTGAGTGTATATATAGTCTAGTGAGTGTATATATAGTCTAGTGAGTGTATATATAGTCTAGTGTGTGTATATAGTGTAGTATATAGTCTAGTGAGTGTATATATAGTCTAGTGAGTGTATATATAGTCTAGTGAGTGTATATATAGTCTAGTGAGTGTATATATAGTCTAGTGTAGTGTATATATAGTCTAGTGAGTGTATATATAGTCTAGTCTAGTGAGTGTATATATAGTCTAGTGAGTGTATATATAGTCTAGTGAGTGTATATATAGTCTAGTGAGTGTATATATAGTCTAGTGAGTGTATATATAGTCTAGTGAGTGTATATATAGTCTAGTAGTGTATATATAGTCTAGTGAGTGTATATATAGTCTAGTGAGTGTATATATAGTCTAGTGAGTGTATATATAGTCTAGTGAGTGTATATATAGTCTAGTGAGTGTATATAGTCTAGTAAGTGTATATATAGTCTAGTGAGTGTATATATAGTCTAGTGAGTGTATATATAGTCTAGTGAGTGTGTATATATCTAGTGAGTGTGTAGTCTAGTGAGTGTATATATAGTCTAGTGAGTGTATATATAGTCTAGTGAGTGTATATATAGTCTAGTAAGTGTGTATATATAGTCTAGTGAGTGTATATATCTAGTATATAGTCTAGTGTGTATATATAGTCTAGTGATTGTGTATATAGTCTAGTGAGTGTGTATATAGTCTAGTGAGTGTATATATAGTCTAGTAGTGTGTATATAGTGTATATAGTCTAGTGTGTATATAGTCTAGTGAGTGTATATATAGTCTAGTGAGTGTATATATAGTCTAGTGAGTGTATATATAGTCTGTGTATATAGTCTAGTGAGTATATATATAGTCTAGTGAGTGTATATATAGTCTAGTGAGTGTATATATAGTCTAGTGAGTGTGAGTATATAGTCTAGTGAGTGTGTATATAGTCTAGTGAGTGTATATATAGTCTAGTGAGTGTGTATATATAGTCTAGTCTAGTGAGTGTATATTTAGTGTGTATATAGTCTAGTGAGTGTATATATAGTCTAGTGAGTGTGTATATATAGTCTAGTGAGTGTATATATAGTCTAGTGAGTGTGTATATAGTCTAGTGAGTGTATATATAGTCTAGTGAGTGTATATATAGTCTAGTGAGTGTATATAGTCTAGTGAGTGTGTATATATAGTCTAGTGAGTGTATATATAGTCTAGTGAGTGTATATATAGTCTAGTGAGTGTATATATAGTCTAGTGAGTGCATATATAGTGTGTATATATAGTCTAGTGAGTGTGTATATAGTGTGTATATATAGTGAGTGTGTATATAGTCTAGTGAGTGTGTATATATAGTCTATTAAGTGTGTATATAGTGTGTGTATATAGACTAGTGAGTGTATATATAGTCTAGTGAGTGTATATATAGTCTAGTGAGTGTATATATATAGTCTAGTGAGTGTATATATAGTCTAGTGAGTGTATATATAGTCTAGTGAGTGTATATATAGTCTAGTGAGTGTATATATAGTCTAGTGAGTGTATATATAGTCTAGTGAGTGTGTATATATAGTCTAGTGAGTGTATATATAGTCTAGTGAGTGTATATATAGTCTAGTGAGTGTATATATAGTCTAGTGAGTGTGTATATATAGTCTAGTGAGTGTATATATAGTCTAGTGAGTGTATATATAGTCTAGTGAGTGTATATATAGTCTAGTGAGTGTATATATAGTCTAGTAAGTGTGTATATATAGTCTAGTGAGTGTATATATAGTCTAGTGAGTGTATATATAGTCTAGTGAGTGTATATATAGTCTAGTGAGTGTATATATAGTCTAGTGTGTGTATATATAGTCTAGTGAGTGTATATATAGTCTAGTGAGTGTATATATAGTCTAGTGAGTGTATATATAGTCTAGTGTATATAGTCTAGTGAGTGTATATATAGTCTAGTGTGTATATATAGTCTAGTGAGTGTATATATAGTCTAGTGAGTGTATATATAGTCTAGTGAGTGTATATATAGTCTAGTGAGTGTGTATATAGTCTAGTAAGTGTGTATATATAGTCTAGTGACTGTATATATAGTCTAGTGAGTGTATATATAGTCTAGTGAGTGTATATATAGTCTAGTGAGTGTATATATAGTCTAGTGAGTGTGTATATAGTCTAGTGAGTGTATATATAGTCTAGTGAGTGTATATATAGTCTAGTGAGTGTGTATATAAAGTCTAGTGAGTGTATATAAAGTCTAGTGAGTGTATATATAGTCTAGTGAGTGTATATATAGTCTAGTGAGAGTATATATAGTGTGTATATAGTCTAGTGAGTGTATATATAGTCTAGTGTGTATATATAGTCTAGTGTATATATAGTCTAGTGAGTGTATATATAGTCTAGTGAGTGTATATATAGTCTAGTGAGTGTGTATATAGTCTAGTGAGTGTATATATAGTCTGGTGAGTGTATATAGTCTAGAGTGTATATCTGGTAGTCTAGTGAGTGTGTATATATAGTCTAGTGAGTGTATATATATATAGTCTAGTGAGTGTATATATAGTCTAGTGAGTGTATATATAGTCTAGTCAGTGTATATGTAGTCTAGTGAGTGTATATATAGTCTAGTAAGTGTGTATATATAGTCTAGTGAGTGTATATATAGTCTAGTGAGTGTGTATATATAGTCTAGTGAGTGTATATGTAGTCTAGTGAGTGTATATATAGTCTAGTGAGTGTGTATATATAGTCTAGTGAGTGTATATATATAGTCTAGTGAGTGTATATATAGTCTAGTGAGTGTATATATAGTCTAGTGAGTGTATATATAGTCTAAGTGTGTATATAGTCTAGTGTGTATATAGTCTAGTGAGTGTATATATAGTCTAGTGAGTGTATATATAGTCTAGTGAGTGTATATATAGTCTAGTGAGTGTATATATAGTCTAGTGAGTGTGTATAGTCTAGTGAGTGTATATATAGTCTAGTGAGTGTATATATAGTCTAGTGAGTGTATATATAGTCTAGTGAGTGTATATATAGTCTAGTGAGTGTATATATAGTCTAGTGAGTGTATATATAGTCTAGTAAGTGTGTATATATAGTCTAGTGAGTGTATATATAGTCTAGTGAGTGTATATATAGTCTAGTGAGTGTATATATAGTCTAGTGAGTGTGTATATATAGTCTAGTGAGTGTATATTTAGTCTAGTGAGTGTATATATAGTCTAGTGAGTGTGTATATATAGTCTAGTGAGTGTATATATAGTCTAGTGAGTGTATATATAGTCTAGTGAGTGTATATATAGTCTAGTGAGTGTGTATATATAGTCTAGTGAGAGTATATATAGTGTGTATATAGTCTAGTGAGTATATATATAGTCTAGTGAGTGTATATATAGTCTAGTGAGTGTATATAGTCTAGTGAGTGTATATAGTCTAGTGAGTGTATATATAGTCTAGTGAGTGTATATATAGTCTAGTGAGTGTATATATAGTCTAGTGAGTGTATATAGTCTAGTGAGTGTATATATAGTCTAGTGAGTGTATATATAGTCTAGTGAGTGTATATATAGTCTAGTGAGTGTATATATAGTCTAGTGTGTATATAGTCTAGTGAGTGTGTATATAGTCTATAGTGTCTAGTCTAGTGAGTGTGTATATATAGTCTAGTGAGTGTATATAGTCTAGTGAGTGTATAGTCTAGTGAGTATATATAGTCTAGTGAGTGTATATATAGTCTAGTGAGTGTATATATAGTCTAGTGAGTGTGTATATAGTCTAGTGAGTGTATATATAGTCTAGTGAGTGTATATATAGTCTAGTGAGTGTATATATAGTCTAGTGAGTGTATATATAGTCTAGTGAGTGTATATATAGTCTAGTGAGTGTATATATAGTCTGGTGAGTGTGTATATATAGTCTAGTGAGTGTATATAGTCTAGTGAGTGTATATATAGTCTAGTGAGTGTATATAGTCTAGTGAGTGTATATATAGTCTAGTGAGTGTATATATAGTCTAGTGAGTGTATATATAGTCTAGTGAGTGTATATATAGTCTAGTGAGTGTATATATAGTCTAGTGAGTGTATATATAGTCTAGTGAGTGTATATATAGTCTAGTGAGTGTATATATAGTCTAGTGAGTGTATATAGTCTAGTGTGTGTATATAGTCTAGTGAGTGTATATATAGTCTAGTGAGTGTATATATAGTCTAGTGAGTGTGTATATATAGTCTAGTGAGTGTATATATAGTCTAGTGAGTGTATATATAGTCTAGTGAGTGTGTATATATAGAGTGTATATATAGTCTAGTGAGTGTATATATAGTCTAGTGAGTGTATATATAGTCTAGTGAGTGTATATATAGTCTAGTGAGTGTATATATAGTCTAGTGAGTGTATATATAGTCTAGTGAGTGTATATATAGTCTAGTGAGTGTATATATAGTCTAGTGAGTGTATATATAGTCTGAGTAGTGTATATATAGTCTAGTGAGTGTATATAGTCTAGTGAGTGTATATATAGTCTAGTGTATATATAGTCTAGTGAGTATATATAGTCTAGTGAGTGTATATATAGTCTAGTGAGTGTATATATAGTCTAGTGAGTGTGTATATATAGTCTAGTGAGTGTGTATATAGTCTAGTGAGTGTATATATAGTCTAGTGAGTGTATATATAGTCTAGTGAGTGTATATAGTGTGTATATAGTCTAGTGAGTGTATATATAGTCTAGTGAGTGTATATATAGTCTAGTGAGTGTATATATAGTCTAGTGAGTGTGTATATATAGTCTAGTGAGTGTATATATAGTCTAGTGAGTGATATAGTGTATATATAGTCTAGTGAGTGTATATATAGTCTAGTGAGTGTATATATAGTCTAGTGAGTGTATATATAGTCTAGTGAGTGTATATATAGTCTAGTGAGTGTATATATAGTCTAGTGAGTGTATATATAGTCTGGTCTAGTGAGTCTGTGTGTATATATAGTCTAGTGAGTGTGTATATAGTCTAGTGAGTGTATATATAGTCTAGTGAGTCTAGTATATATAGTCTAGTGAGTGTATATATAGTCTAGTGAGTGTATATATAGTCTAGTGAGTGTATATATAGTCTAGTGAGTGTATATATAGTCTAGTGAGTGTATATATAGTCTATATATAGTGTATATATAGTCTAGTGAGTGTATATATAGTCTAGTGAGTGTATATATAGTCTAGTGAGTGTATATATAGTCTAGTGAGTGTATATATAGTCTAGTGAGTGTATATATAGTCTAGTGAGTGTATATATAGTCTAGTGAGTGTATATATAGTCTAGTGAGTGTATATATAGTCTAGTGAGTGTATATATAGTCTAGTGAGTGTGTATATAGTCTAGTGAGTGTATATATAGTCTAGTGAGTGTATATATAGTCTAGTGAGTGTGTATATATAGTCTAGTGAGTGTGTATATAGTCTAGTGAGTGTATATATAGTCTAGTGAGTGTATATATAGTCTAGTGAGTGTATATATAGTCTAGTGAGTGTGTATATAGTCTAGTGAGTGTATATATAGTCTAGTGAGTGTATATATAGTCTAGTCTAGTGAGTGTATATATAGTCTAGTGAGTGTATATATAGTCTAGTGAGTGTATATATAGTCAAGTGAGTGTATATATAGTCTAGTGAGTGTGAATATATAGTCTAGTGAGTGTATATATAGTCTAGTGAGTGTATATATAGTCTAGTGAGTGTATATATAGTCTAGTAAGTGTGTATATAGTCTAGTGAGTGTATATATAGTCTAGTGAGTGTATATATAGTCTAGTAAGTGTGTATATATAGTCTAGTGAGTGTGTATATATAGTCTAGTGAGTGTATATATAGTCTATTGAGTGTGTATATATAGTCTAGTGAGTGTGTATATATAGTCTAGTGAGTGTATATATAGTCTATTGAGTGTATATATAGTCTAGTGAGTGTATATATAGTCTATAGTCTAGTGAGTGTATATATAGTCTAGTGAGTGTATATATAGTCTAGTGAGTGTATATATAGTCTAGTGAGTGTATATAGTCTAGTGAGTGTATATATAGTCTAGTGAGTGTATATATAGTCTAGTGAGTGTATATATAGTCTAGTGAGTGTATATATAGTCTAGTGAGTGTATATATAGTCTAGTGAGTGTATATATAGTCTAGTGAGTGTATATATAGTCTAGTGAGTGTATATATAGTCTAGTGAGTGTATATATAGTCTAGTGAGTGTATATAGTCTAGTGAGTGTATATATAGTCTAGTGAGTGTATATATAGTCTAGTGAGTGTATATATAGTCTAGTGAGTGTATATATAGTCTAGTGAGTGTATATATAGTCTAGTGAGTGTATATATAGTCTAGTGAGTGTATATATAGTCTAGTGTGTATATATAGTCTAGTGAGTGTATATAGTCTGTGAGTAGTGAGTCTAGTAGTATATATATAGTCTAGTGAGTGTATATATAGTCTAGTGAGTGTATATATAGTCTATGAGTGTATATATAGTCTAGTGAGTGTATATATCTAGTCTAGTGAGTGTATATATAGTCTAGTGAGTGTGTATATAGTCTAGTGAGTGTATATATAGTCTGTGTGTATATATAGTCTAGTGAGTGTATATATAGTCTAGTGAGTGTATATATAGTCTAGTGAGTGTATATATAGTCTAGTGAGTGTATATAGTCTAGTGAGTGTATCTAGTGTAGTGTGTATATAGTCTAGTGAGTGTATATATAGTCTAGTGAGTGTATATATAGTCTAGTGAGTGTATATATAGTCTAGTGAGTGTATATATAGTCTAGTGAGTGTATATATAGTCTAGTCTAGTGAGTGTATATATAGTCTAGTGAGTGTAGTGTAGTGTGTATATATAGTCTAGTGAGTGTGTGTATATATAGTCTAGTGAGTGTATATATAGTCTAGTGAGTGTATATATAGTCTAGTGAGTGTATATATAGTCTAGTGTGTATATAGTCTAGTGAGTGTGTATATAGTCTAGTGTATATATAGTCTGGTGAGTGTATATATAGTCTAGTGAGTGTGTATATAGTCTAGTCTGTATATATAGTCTAGTGAGTGTATATATAGTCTAGTGAGTGTATATATAGTCTAGTGAGTGTATATATAGTCTAGTAGTGTATATATAGTCTAGTGAGTGTGTATATAGTCTAGTGAGTGTATATATAGTCTAGTGAGTGTATATATAGTCTAGTGAGTGTATATATAGTCTAGTGAGTGTATATATAGTCTAGTGAGTGTGTATATATAGTCTAGTGATATAGTCTAGTGTATAAAAATATATATAGTCTAGTGAGTGTATATATAGTCTAGTGAGTGTATATATAGTCTAGTGAGTGTATATATCTATGAGTCTAGTGAGTGTATATATAGTCTAGTGAGTGTATATATAGTCTAGTGAGTGTATATATAGTCTAGTGAGTGTATATATAGTCTAGTGTGTATATATAGTCTAGTGAGTGTATATATAGTCTAGTGAGTGTATATATAGTCTAGTGAGTGTATATAGTCTAGTGAGTGTATATATAGTCTAGTGAGTGTATATATAGTCTAGTGAGTGTATATATAGTCTAGTGAGTGTATATATAGTCTAGTGAGTGTATATATAGTCTAGTGAGTGTATATATAGTCTAGTGAGTGTATATATAGTCTAGTGAGTGTATATAGTCTAGTGAGTGTATATATAGTCTAGTGAGTGTATATATAGTCTGTATATATAGTCTAGTGAGTGTATATAGTCTAGTGAGTGTATATATAGTCTATTGAGTGTATATATAGTCTAGTGAGTGTATATATAGTCTAGTGAGTGTATATATAGTCTAGTGAGTGTGTATATAGTCTAGTGAGTGTATATATAGTCTAGTGAGTGTATATATAGTCTAGTGAGTGTATATATAGTCTAGTGAGTGTATATAGTGTGTATATAGTCTAGTGAGTATATATATAGTCTAGTGAGTGTATATATAGTCTAGTGAGTGTATATATAGTCTAGTGAGTGTATATATAGTCTAGTGAGTGTATATATAGTCTAGTGAGTGTATATATAGTCTAGTGAGTGTATATATAGTCTAGTGAGTGTATATATAGTCTAGTGAGTGTATATATAGTCTAGTGAGTGTATATATAGTCTAGTGAGTGTATATATAGTCTAGTGAGTGTATATATAGTCTAGTGAGTGTATATATAGTCTAGTGAGTGTGTATATAGTCTAGTGAGTGTATATATAGTCTAGTGAGTGTATATATAGTCTAGTGAGTGTATATATATAGTCTAGTGAGTGTATATATAGTCTAGTGAGTGTATATATAGTCTAGTGAGTGTATATATAGTCTAGTGAGTGTATATATAGTCTAGTGAGTGTGTATATAGTCTAGTGAGTGTATATATAGTCTAGTGGGTGTGTATATATAGTCTAGTGACTGTATATATAGTCTAGTGAGTGTATATATAGTCTAGTGAGTGTATATATAGTCTAGTGAGTGTGTATATATAGTGTATATATAGTCTAGTGAGTGTATATATAGTCTAGTGAGTGTGTATATAGTCTAGTGAGTGTATATATAGTCTAGTGAGTGTATATATAGTCTAGTGTGTATATATAGTCTAGTGAGTGTATATATAGTCTAGTGAGTGTATATATAGTCTAGTGAGTGTATATATAGTCTAGTGAGTGTATATATAGTCTAGTGAGTGTAGTGTGAGTATATAGTCTAGTGAGTGTATAGTCTAGTGAGTGTATATATAGTCTAGTGAGTGTATATATAGTCTAGTGAGTGTGTATGTATATATAGTCTAGTGAGTGTGTATATAGTCTAGTGAGTGTATATATAGTCTAGTGAGTGTGTATATATAGTCTAGTGAGTGTATATATAGTCTAGTGAGTGTATATATAGTCTAGTGAGTGTATATATAGTCTAGTAAGTGTGTATATATAGTCTAGTGAGTGTATATATAGTCTAGTGAGTGTATATATAGTCTAGTGAGTGTATATATAGTCTGTGTATATATAGTCTAGTATGTATATATAGTCTAGTGAGTGTATATATAGTCTAGTGAGTGTATATATAGTCTAGTGTGTATATATAGTCTAGTGAGTGTATATATAGTCTAGTGAGTGTATATATAGTCTAGTGAGTGTATATATAGTCTAGTGAGTGTATATATGTGTATATAGTCTAGTGAGTGTATATATAGTCTAGTGAGTGTATATATAGTCTAGTGAGTGTATATAGTGAGTGTGTATATATAGTCTAGTGAGTGTATATATAGTCTAGTGAGTGTATATATAGTCTAGTGAGTGTATATATAGTCTAGTGAGTGTATATATAGTCTAGTGAGTGTATATAGTCTAGTGAGTGTATATATAGTCTGAGTGTAGTGTATATATAGTCTAGTGAGTGTATATATAGTCTAGTGAGTGTATATATAGTCTAGTGAGTGTATATATAGTCTAGTGAGTGTGTATATAGTCTAGTGAGTGTATATATAGTCTAGTGAGTGTATATATAGTCTAGTGAGTGTGTATATATAGTCTAGTGAGTGTATATATAGTCTAGTGAGTGTATATATAGTCTAGTGAGTGTATATATAGTCTAGTGAGTGTATATATATATAGTCTAGTGAGTATATATAGTGTGTATATATAGTCTAGTGAGTGTATATATAGTCTAGTGAGTGTATATATAGTCTAGTGAGTGTATATATAGTCTAGTGAGTGTATATATCTAGTCTAGTGAGTGTATATATATAGTCTAGTGAGTGTATATATAGTCTAGTGAGTGTATATATAGTCTAGTGAGTGTATATATAGTCTAGTGAGTGTATATATAGTCTAGTGAGTGTATATAGTGTGTATATAGTCTAGTGAGTATATATATAGTCTAGTGAGTGTATATATAGTATAGTGAGTGTATATAGTCTAGTGAGTGTGTATATATAGTCTAGTGAGTGTATATATAGTCTAGTGAGTGTATATATAGTCTAGTGAGTGTATATATAGTCTAGTGAGTGCATATATAGTGTGTATATATAGTCTAGTGAGTGTGTATATAGTGTGTATATATAGTGAGTGTGTATATAGTCTAGTGAGTGTGTATATATAGTCTATTAAGTGTGTATATAGTGTGTGTATATAGACTAGTGAGTGTATATATAGTCTAGTGAGTGTATATATAGTCTAGTGAGTGTATATATAGTCTAGTGAGTGTATATATAGTCTAGTGAGTGTATATATAGTCTAGTGAGTGTATATATAGTCTAGTGAGTGTATATATAGTCTAGTGAGTGTGTATATATAGTCTAGTGAGTGTATATATAGTCTAGTGAGTGTATATATAGTCTAGTGAGTGTATATATAGTCTAGTGAGTGTGTATATAGTCTAGTGAGTGTATATATAGTCTAGTGAGTGTATATATAGTCTAGTGAGTGTATATATAGTCTAGTGAGTGTATATATAGTCTAGTAAGTGTGTATATATAGTCTAGTGAGTGTATATATAGTCTAGTGAGTGTATATATAGTCTAGTGAGTGTATATATAGTCTAGTGAGTGTATATATAGTCTAGTGAGTGTGTATATATAGTCTAGTTAGTGTGTATATAGTCTAGTGAGTGTATATATAGTCTAGCGAGTGTATATATAGTCTAGTGAGTGTGTATATAGTCTAGTGAGTGTATATATAGTCTAGTGGGTGTGTATATATAGTCTAGTGAGTGTATATATAGTCTAGTGAGTGTATATATAGTCTAATGTGTGTGTATATAGTCTAGTAAGTGTGTATATATAGTCTAGTGACTGTATATATAGTCTAGTGAGTGTATATATAGTCTAGTGAGTGTATATATAGTCTAGTGAGTGTATATATAGTCTAGTGAGTGTATATATAGTCTAGTGAGTGTATATATAGTCTAGTGAGTGTATATATAGTCTAGTGAGTGTATATATAGTCTAGTGAGAGTATATATAGTGTGTATATAGTCTAGTGAGTATATATATAGTCTATTGAGTGTATATATAGTCTAGTGAGTGTATATATAGTCTAGTGAGTGTATATATAGTCTAGTGAGTGTGTATATAGTCTAGTGAGTGTATATATAGTCTAGTGAGTGTATATATAGTCTAGTGAGTGTATATATAGTCTAGTGAGTGTGTATATATAGTCTAGTGAGTGTATATATAGTCTAGTGAGTGTATATATAGTCTAGTGAGTGTATATATAGTCTAGTGAGTGTGTATATAGTCTAGTGAGTGTATATATAGTCTAGTGAGTGTATATATAGTCTAGTGAGTGTGTATATATAGTCTAGTGAGTATATGTGTGTATATATAGTCTAGTGAGTGTATATATAGTCTAGTGAGTGTGTATATATAGTCTAGTGAGTGTATATATAGTCTAGTGAGTGTGTATATAGTCTAGTGAGTGTATATATAGTGTGTATATAGTCTAGTGAGTGTATATATATAGTCTAGTGAGTGTATATATAGTCTAGTGAGTGTATATATAGTCTAGTGAGTGTATATATAGTCTAGTGAGTGTATATATAGTATATAGTCTAGTGAGTATATATAGTCTAGTGAGTGTATATATAGTCTAGTGAGTGTATATATAGTCTAGTGAGTGTGTAGTGTATATATATAGTCTAGTGAGTGTATATATAGTCTAGTGAGTGTATATAGTGTGTATATAGTCTAGTGAGTATATATATAGTCTAGTGAGTGTATATATAGTATAGTGAGTGTATATAGTCTAGTGAGTGTGTATATATAGTCTAGTGAGTGTATATATAGTCTAGTGAGTGTATATATAGTCTAGTGAGTGTATATATAGTCTAGTGAGTGCATATATAGTGTGTATATATAGTCTAGTGAGTGTATATATAGTCTAGTGTGTATATATAGTCTAGTGAGTGTATATATAGTCTAGTGAGTGTGTATATATAGTCTATTGAGTGTATATATAGTCTGGTGTGTATATATAGTCTAGTGAGTGTATATATAGTCTAGTGAGTGTATATATAGTCTAGTGAGTGTATATATAGTCTAGTGAGTGTATATATAGTCTAGTGAGTGTATATATAGTCTAGTGAGTGTATATATAGTCTAGTGAGTGTATATATAGTCTAGTGAGTGTATATATAGTCTAGTGAGTGTATATATAGTCTAGTGAGTGTATATATAGTCTAGTGAGTGTATATATAGTCTAGTGAGTGTATATATAGTCTAGTGAGTGTATATATAGTCTAGTGAGTGTATATATAGTCTAGTGAGTGTATATATAGTCTAGTGAGTGTATATATAGTCTAGTGAGTGTGTATATATAGTCTAGTGAGTGTATATATAGTCTAGTGAGTGTATATATAGTCTAGTGAGTGTATATATAGTCTAGTGAGTGTATATAGTCTAGTGAGTGTGTATATATAGTCTAGTGAGTGTGTATATAGTCTGGTGAGTGTATATATAGTCTAGTGAGTGTATATATAGTCTAGTGAGTGTATATATAGTCTAGTGAGTGTATATATAGTCTAGTGGGTGTGTATATATAGTCTAGTGAGTGTATATATAGTCTAGTGAGTGTATATATAGTCTAATGTGTGTGTATATAGTCTAGTAAGTGTGTATATATAGTCTAGTGACTGTATATATAGTCTAGTGAGTGTATATATAGTCTAGTGAGTGTATATAGTGTGTATATAGTCTAGTGAGTATATATATAGTCTAGTGAGTGTATATATAGTCTAGTGAGTGTGTATATAGTCTAGTGAGTGTATATATAGTCTAGTGAGTGTATATATAGTCTAGTGAGTGTATATAGTGTGTATATAGTCTAGTGAGTGTATATATAGTCTAGTGAGTGTATATATAGTCTAGTGAGTGTGTATATAGTCTAGTGAGTATATATATAGTCTATTGAGTGTATATATAGTCTAGTGAGTGTATATATAGTCTAGTGAGTGTATATATAGTCTAGTGAGTGTGTATATAGTCTAGTGAGTGTATATATAGTCTAGTGAGTGTATATATAGTCTAGTGAGTGTATATATAGTCTGTGTGTATATATAGTCTAGTGAGTGTATATATAGTCTAGTGAGTGTATATATAGTCTAGTGAGTGTATATATAGTCTAGTGAGTGTATATATAGTCTGGTGAGTGTATATATAGTCTAGTGAGTGTATATATAGTCTAGTGAGTGTATATATAGTCTAGTGAGTGTATATATAGTCTAGTGAGTGTATATATAGTCTAGTGAGTGTATATATAGTCTAGTGAGTGTATATATAGTCTAGTGAGTGTATATATAGTCTAGTGAGTGTATATATATATAGTCTAGTGAGTGTATATAGTCTAGTGAGTGTGTATATAGTCTGTGAGTGTATATATAGTCTAGTGAGTGTATATATAGTCTAGTGAGTGTATATATAGTCTGGTGAGTGTGTATATAGTCTAGTGAGTGTATATATAGTCTGGTGAGTGTATATATAGTCTGGTGTAGTGTGAGTGTATATAGTCTAGTGAGTGTATATATAGTCTAGTGAGTGTATATATAGTCTAGTGAGTGTATATATAGTCTAGTGAGTGTATATATAGTCTAGTGAGTGTATATATAGTCTAGTGAGTGTATATATAGTCTAGTGAGTGTATATATAGTCTAGTGAGTGTATATATAGTCTAGTGAGTGTTTATATATAGTCTAGTGAGTGTATATATATAGTCTAGTGAGTGTATATATAGTCTAGTGAGTGTATATATAGTCTAGTGAGTGTGTATATAGTCTAGTGAGTGTGTATATATAGTCTAGTGAGTGTATATATAGTCTAGTGAGTGTGTATATATAGTCTAGTGAGTGTATATATAGTCTAGTGAGTGTATATATAGTCTAGTGAGTGTGTATATATAGTCTAGTGAGTGTATATATAGTCTAGTGAGTGTATATATAGTCTAGTGAGTGTATATATAGTCTAGTGAGTGTATATATAGTCTAGTGAGTGTATATATAGTCTAGTGAGTGTATATATAGTCTAGTGAGTGTATATATAGTCTAGTGAGTGTATATATAGTCTAGTGAGTGTATATATAGTCTAGTGAGTGTATATATAGTCTAGTGAGTGTATATATAGTCTAGTGAGTGTATATATAGTCTAGTGAGTGTATATATAGTCTAGTGAGTGTATATATAGTGTGTATATAGTCTAGTGAGTGTATATATAGTCTAGTGAGTGTATATATAGTCTAGTGAGTGTATATATAGTCTAGTGAGTGTATATATAGTCTAGTGAGTGTATATATAGTCTAGTGAGTGTATATATAGTCTAGTGAGTGTGTATATAGTCTAGTGAGTGTATATATAGTCTAGTGAGTGTATATATAGTCTAGTGAGTGTATATATAGTCTAGTGAGTGTATATATAGTCTAGTGAGTGTGTATATAGTCTAGTGAGTGTATATATAGTCTAGTGAGTGTATATATAGTCTAGTGAGTGTGTATATATAGTCTAGTGAGTGTATATATAGTCTAGTGAGTGTATATATAGTCTAGTGAGTGTATATATAGTCTAGTGAGTGTATATATAGTCTAGTGAGTGTGTATATATAGTCTAGTGAGAGTATATATAGTGTGTATATAGTCTAGTGAGTATATATATAGTCTATTGAGTGTATATATAGTCTAGTGAGTGTATATATAGTCTAGTGAGTGTATATATAGTCTAGTGAGTGTATATATAGTCTAGTGAGTGTATATATAGTCTAGTGAGTGTATATATAGTCTAGTGAGTGTATATATAGTCTAGTGAGTGTATATATAGTCTAGTGAGTGTGTATATATAGTCTAGTGAGTGTGTATATAGTCTAGTGAGTGTATATATAGTCTAGTGAGTGTGTATACAGTCTAGTGAGTGTGTATATAGTCTAGTGAGTGTATATATAGTCTAGTGAGTGTATATATAGTCTAGTGAGTGTATATATAGTCTAGTGAGAGTATATATAGTGTGTATATAGTCTAGTGAGTATATATATAGTCTATTGAGTGTATATATAGTCTAGTGAGTGTATATATAGTCTAGTGAGTGTATATATAGTCTAGTGAGTGTGTATATAGTCTAGTGAGTGTATATATAGTCTAGTGAGTGTATATATAGTCTAGTGAGTGTATATAGTGTGTATATAGTCTAGTGAGTATATATATAGTCTAGTGAGTGTATATATAGTCTAGTGAGTGTATATATAGTCTAGTGAGTGTGTATATAGTCTAGTGAGTGTATATATAGTCTAGTGAGTGTGTATATATAGTCTAGTGAGTGTATATTTAGTCTAGTGAGTGTATATATAGTCTAGTGAGTGTGTATATATAGTCTAGTGAGTGTATATATAGTCTATTGAGTGTGTATATATAGTCTAGTGAGTGTATATATAGTCTAGTGAGTGTATATATAGTCTAGTGAGTGTATATATAGTCTAGTGAGTGTATATATAGTCTAGTGAGTGTATATATAGTCTAGTGAGTGTATATATAGTCTAGTGAGTGTATATATAGTCTAGTGAGTGTGTATATAGTCTAGTGAGTGTATATATAGTCTAGTGAGTGTATATATAGTCTAGTGAGTGTATATATAGTCTAGTGAGTGTATATATAGTCTAGTGAGTGTATATATAGTCTATATAGTCTGAGTGTATATATAGTCTAGTGAGTGTATATATAGTCTAGTGAGTGTATATATAGTCTAGTGAGTGTATATATAGTCTAGTGAGTGTATATATAGTCTAGTGAGTGTATATATATAGTCTAGTGAGTGTATATATAGTCTAGTGAGTGTATATATAGTCTAGTGAGTGTATATATAGTCTGTAGTGAGTGTATATATAGTCTAGTGAGTGTATATATAGTCTAGTGAGTGTGTATATATAGTCTATAGTGTGTGTATATATAGTCTAGTGAGTGTATATATAGTCTGGTGAGTGTATATATAGTCTAGTGAGTGTATATATAGTCTAGTGAGTGTATATATAGTCTGGTAGTGTATATATAGTCTAGTGAGTGTATATATAGTCTAGTGAGTGTATATATAGTCTAGTGAGTGTATATATAGTCTAGTGAGTGTGTATATAGTCTAGTGAGTGTATATATAGTCTAGTGAGTGTGTATATAGTCTAGTGAGTGTATATATAGTCTAGTGAGTGTATATATAGTCTAGTGAGTGTATATAGTGTGTATATAGTCTAGTGAGTATATATATAGTCTAGTGAGTGTATATATAGTATAGTGAGTGTATATAGTCTAGTGAGTGTGTATATATAGTCTGAGTGAGTGTATATATAGTCTAGTGTGTGTATATATAGTCTAGTGAGTGTATATATAGTCTAGTGAGTGTATATATCTAGTCTAGTGAGTGTATATATATAGTCTAGTGAGTGTATATATAGTCTAGTGAGTGTTTATATATAGTCTAGTGAGTGTATATATATAGTCTAGTGAGTGTATATATAGTCTAGTGAGTGTATATATAGTCTAGTGAGTGTGTATATAGTCTAGTGAGTGTGTATAGTCTAGTGAGTGTATATATAGTCTAGTGAGTGTGTATATGTAGTCTAGTGAGTGTATATATAGTCTAGTGAGTGTATATATAGTCTAGTGAGTGTATATATAGTCTAGTGAGTGTATATATAGTCTAGTGAGTGTATATATATAGTCTAGTGAGTGTATATATAGTCTAGTGAGTGTATATATAGTCTAGTGAGTGTATATATAGTCTAGTGAGTGTATATACAGTCTAGTGAGTGTATATATAGTCTAGTGAGTGTATATATATATAGTCTAGTGAGTGTATATATAGTCTAGTGAGTGTATATATAGTCTAGTGAGTGTATATATAGTCTAGTGAGTGTATATATAGTCTAGTGAGTGTATATATAGTCTAGTGAGTGTATATATAGTCTAGTGAGTGTATATATAGTCTAGTGAGTGTATATATAGTCTAGTGAGTGTATATATAGTCTGTGAGTGTATATATAGTCTAGTGAGTGTATATATAGTCTAGTGAGTGTATATATAGTCTAGTGAGTATATAGTGTATATATAGTCTAGTGAGTGTATATATAGTCTAGTGAGTGTATATATAGTCTAGTGAGTGTATATATAGTCTAGTGAGTGTATATATAGTCTAGTGAGTGTGTATATAGTCTAGTGAGTGTATATATAGTCTAGTGAGTGTATATATAGTCTAGTGAGTGTATGTGTATATATAGTCTAGTGAGTGTATATATAGTCTAGTGAGTGTATATATAGTCTAGTGAGTGTATATATAGTCTAGTGAGTGTATATATAGTCTGGTGAGTGTATATATAGTCTGGTGAGTGTATATATAGTCTAGTGAGTGTATATATAGTCTAGTGAGTGTATATATAGTCTAGTGAGTGTATATATAGTCTAGTGAGTGTATATATAGTCTAGTGAGTGTATATATATAGTCTAGTGAGTGTGTATATAGTGTGTATATATAGTCTGGTGAGTGTATATATAGTCTAGTGTGTGTGTATATAGTCTGGTAGTGTATATATAGTCTAGTGAGTGTATATATAGTCTAGTGAGTGTATATAGTGTGTATATAGTCTAGTGAGTATATATATAGTCTAGTGAGTGTATATATAGTCTAGTGAGTGTATATATAGTCTAGTGAGTGTATATATAGTCTAGTGAGTGTATATATAGTCTAGTGAGTGTATATAGTGTGTATATAGTCTAGTGAGTATATATATAGTCTAGTGAGTGTATATATAGTATAGTGAGTGTATATAGTCTAGTGAGTGTATATATAGTCTAGTGAGTGTATATATAGTCTAGTGAGTGTATATATAGTCTAGTGAGTGTATATATAGTCTAGTGAGTGTATATATAGTGTGTATATAGTCTAGTGAGTGTATATATGTCTATATAGTGAGTGTGTATATAGTCTAGTGAGTGTATATATAGTCTAGTGAGTGTATATATAGTCTAGTGTGTATATAGTCTGGTGAGTGTATATATAGTCTAGTGAGTGTATATATAGTGTGTATATATAGTCTAGTGAGTGTATATATAGTCTAGTGAGTGTATATATAGTCTAGTGAGTGTATATATAGTCTAGTGAGTGTATATATAGTCTAGTGAGTGTGTATATATAGTCTAGTGAGTGTATATATAGTCTAGTGAGTGTATATATAGTCTAGTGAGTGTATATATAGTCTAGTGAGTGCATATATAGTGTGTATATATAGTCTAGTGAGTGTGTATATAGTCTAGTGAGTGTATATATAGTCTAGTGAGTGTGTATATATAGTCTAGTGAGTGTATATTTAGTCTAGTGAGTGTATATATAGTCTAGTGAGTGTGTATATATAGTCTAGTGAGTGTATATATAGTCTAGTGAGTGTATATATAGTCTAGTGAGTGTATATATAGTCTAGTGAGTGTATATATAGTCTAGTGAGTGTATATATAGTCTAGTGAGTGTATATATAGTCTAGTGAGTGTATATATAGTCTAGTGAGTGTATATATAGTCTAGTGAGTGTATATATAGTCTAGTGAGTGTATATATAGTCTAGTGAGTGTATATATAGTCTGGTAAGTGTATATATAGTCTAGTGAGTGTATATATAGTCTAGTGAGTGTGTATATAGTCTAGTGAGTGTATATATAGTCTAGTGAGTGTATATATAGTCTAGTGAGTGTGTATATATAGTCTAGTGAGTGTATATATAGTCTAGTGAGTGTATATATAGTCTAGTGAGTGTATATATAGTCTAGTAGTGTATATATATAGTCTAGTGAGTGTATATATAGTCTAGTGAGTGTATATATAGTCTAGTGAGTGTATATATAGTCTAGTGAGTGTATATATAGTCTAGTGAGTGTATATATAGTCTAGTGAGTGTATATATAGTCTAGTGAGTGTATATATAGTCTAGTGAGTGTATATATAGTCTGTGAGTGTATATATATAGTCTAGTGAGTGTATATATAGTCTAGTGAGTGTATATATAGTCTAGTGAGTGTATATATAGTCTAGTGTGTATATAGTCTAGTGAGTGTATATATAGTCTAGTGAGTGTATATATAGTCTAGTGAGTGTATATATAGTCTGTGAGTGTGTATATAGTAGTATATGAGTCTGTGTATATATAGTCTAGTGAGTGTATATATAGTCTAGTGAGTGTATATATAGTCTGGTGAGTGTGTATATAGTCTAGTGAGTGTATATATAGTCTAGTGAGTGTGTATATAGTCTAGTGAGTGTATATATAGTCTAGTGAGTGTATATATAGTCTAGTGAGTGTATATATAGTCTAGTGAGTGTATATATAGTCTAGTGAGTGTATATATAGTCTAGTGAGTGTATATATAGTCTAGTGAGTGTATATATAGTCTAGTGTGTATATATAGTCTGGTGAGTGTATATATAGTCTGGTGAGTGTATATATAGTCTAGTGAGTGTATATATAGTCTAGTGAGTGTATATATAGTCTAGTGAGTGTATATATAGTCTAGTGAGTGTATATATAGTCTAGTGAGTGTGTATATAGTCTAGTGAGTGTATATATAGTCTAGTGAGTGTATATATAGTCTAGTGAGTGTATATAGTGTGTATATAGTCTAGTGAGTGTATATATAGTCTAGTGAGTGTATATATAGTCTAGTGAGTGTATATATAGTCTAGTGAGTGTGTATATATAGTCTAGTGAGTGTATATTTAGTCTAGTGAGTGTATATATAGTCTAGTGAGTGTGTATATATAGTCTAGTGAGTGTATATATAGTCTAGTGAGTGTATATATAGTCTAGTGAGTGTATATATAGTCTAGTGAGTGTGTATATATAGTCTAGTGAGTGTATATATAGTCTAGTGAGTGTGTATATAGTCTAGTGAGTGTGTATATAGTCTAGTGAGTGTATATATAGTCTAGTGAGTGTATATAGTCTAGTGAGTGTGTATATATAGTCTAGTGAGTGTATATATAGTCTAGTGAGTGTATATATAGTCTAGTGAGTGCATATATAGTGTGTATATATAGTCTAGTGAGTGTATATATATATAGTCTATATATATAGTCTAGTGAGTGTGTATATAGTCTAGTGAGTGTATATATAGTCTAGTAGTGTGTATATAGTCTAGTGTGTATATATAGTCTAGTGAGTGTATATATAGTCTAGTGAGTGTATATATAGTCTAGTGAGTGTATATATATAGTCTAGTGAGTGTATATATAGTCTAGTGAGTGTATATATAGTCTAGTGAGTGTATATATAGTCTAGTGAGTGTATATATAGTCTAGTGAGTGTGTATATAGTCTAGTGAGTGTATATATAGTCTAGTGAGTGTATATAGTGTGTATATAGTCTAGTGAGTGTATATATAGTCTAGTGAGTGTATATATAGTCTAGTGAGTGTATATATAGTCTAGTGAGTGTATATATAGTCTAGTGAGTGTATATATAGTCTAGTGAGTGTATATATAGTCTAGTGAGTGTATATATAGTCTAGTGAGTGTGTATATAGTCTAGTGAGTGTATATATAGTCTAGTGAGTGTATATATAGTCTAGTAAGTGTGTATATATAGTCTAGTGAGTGTATATATAGTCTAGTGAGTGTATATATAGTCTAGTGAGTGTATATATAGTCTAGTGAGTGTATATATAGTCTAGTGAGTGTATATATAGTCTAGTGAGTGTGAATATATAGTCTAGTGAGTGTATATATAGTCTAGTGAGTGTATATATAGTCTAGTGAGTGTATATATAGTCTAGTAAGTGTGTATATAGTCTAGTGAGTGTATATATAGTCTAGTGAGTGTATATATAGTGTGTATATATAGTCTAGTGAGTGTATATATAGTCTGTATATATAGTGAGTGTATATATAGTCTAGTGAGTGTATATATAGTCTAGTAGTGTGTATATAGTCTAGTGTGTATATAGTCTAGTGAGTGTATATATAGTCTAGTGAGTGTATATATAGTCTGGTGAGTGTATATATATAGTCTAGTGAGTGTATATATAGTCTGGTGAGTGTATATAGTCTAGTGAGTGTATATATAGTCTAGTGAGTGTGTATATAGTCTAGTGAGTGTATATATAGTCTGTGAGTGTATATATAGTCTAGTGACTGTATATATAGTCTAGTGAGTATATATATAGTCTAGTGAGTGTATATATAGTCTAGTGAGTGTATATATAGTCTAGTGAGTGTGTATATAGTCTAGTGAGTGTATATATAGTCTAGTGAGTGTATATATAGTCTGTAGTGTGTATACAGTCTAGTGTGTATATATAGTCTGTGAGTGTATATATAGTCTGGTGAGTGTATATATAGTCTAGTGAGTGTATATATAGTCTAGTGAGTGTGTATATAAAGTCTAGTGAGTGTATATATAGTCTAGTGAGTGTATATATAGTCTGGTGTGTGTATATATAGTCTAGTGAGTGTATATATAGTCTAGTGAGTGTATATATAGTCTAGTGAGAGTATATATAGTGTGTATATAGTCTAGTGAGTATATATATAGTCTATTGAGTGTATATATAGTCTAGTGAGTGTATATATAGTCTAGTGATTGTATATATAGTCTAGTGAGTGTATATATAGTCTAGTGAGTGTATATATAGTCTAGTGAGTGTGTATATATAGTCTAGTGAGTGTATATGTAGTCTAGTGAGTGTATATATAGTTTAGTGAGTGTGTATATATAGTCTAGTGAGTGTATAAAAATATATATAGTCTAGTGAGTGTATATATAGTCTAGTGAGTGTATATATAGTCTAGTGAGTGTATATAGTTCTAGTGAGTGTATATATAGTCTAGTGAGTGTATATATCTAGTGAGTGTATATATAGTCTAGTGTGTGTATATATAGTCTAGTGAGTGTATATATATAGTCTAGTGAGTGTATATATAGTCTAGTGAGTGTATATATAGTCTAGTGTATATAGTCTAGTGAGTGTATATATAGTCTGGTGAGTGTATATATAGTCTAGTGAGTGTATATATAGTCTGTAGTGTATATATAGTCTAGTGAGTGTATATATAGTCTAGTGAGTGTATATATAGTCTAGTGAGTGTATATATAGTCTAGTGAGTGTATATATAGTCTAGTGAGTGTATATATAGTCTAGTGAGTGTATATATAGTCTAGTGAGTGTATATATAGTCTAGTGAGTGTATATATAGTCTAGTGTGTATATATAGTCTAGTGAGTGTATATATAGTCTAGTGAGTGTGTGTATATAGTCTAGGAGTGTATATATAGTCTAGTGAGTGTATATATAGTCTGTATCTGAGTGTATATATAGTCTAGTGAGTGTATAAATAGTCTAGTGAGTGTATATATAGTCTAGTGAGTGTGTATATATAGTCTGTATATATAGTGAGTGTATATATAGTCTAGTGAGTGTGTATATAGTCTAGTGAGTGTGTATATAGTCTAGTGAGTGTATATATAGTCTGGTAGTGAGTGTGTATATATAGTCTAGTGAGTGTATATATAGTCTGTGAGTGTATATATAGTCTAGTGAGTGTGTATATGGTCTGGTATATAGTCTAGTGAGTGTGTATATATAGTCTAGTGAGTGTATATATAGTCTAGT